>NC_089313.1:221584-394084 GCF_036669915.1 Pocillopora verrucosa | reverse complement strand
TTAAAGACGTGAAAATATAATTGTATCTTCTTGTTTTGATCGCACGCGGTTGTTTTGACCGAACGTACAATGTCACTTGCGGGTTTGAATAAGTTACTTTTGCACCTGATGCGCGCGCTTTGCTTCTGCATAGTTATGAAAAGCTATATCGTATTTTTCATGTATATTATTAATACGTAATCGCATGAGTTTTCTCGTGCAATTTGGAATAAATAAGCACTTGTAAAACTCGTGCAATTTTGTTAGTGCTTGAAAAAATTTACTCGTGCTTATTTATTCCAAATTGCACTCGAAATCATATGATTACCTATACGAACGATGAAAATTACCATATTACCTCGGATAAGTGCTCGGGTGCTTAATTAGAATTTAGGCTAAAAGGAGGGTCGCTAAATGGGGGGGGGGGGGGGCGCTTATTAATCTCCTGTAATGATTCCGCTTTAATTGAAGCTTCATAATTTGAAAAAAAAACAGATCAAATAGCTTTCCCTTAAATCCCTACTATTAAACACAATGAGGGAAGAGGGGTGGGGCGCTAATTCGGGGGAGGGCGCTATTACAGCGTGGGTGCTTATTCGAGGAAATACGGTATTCATGGTATGTACCTGATATGACACAGAACTGGTGACCTCGACACTGGCTTGTTTCCATTCATTTCCCTGTTCGCCAGACTTTTCCCAGACAATTCTTTGGTCAGAGCCGTCATTATTCTTTACTAGAACAGAGAGCTTTCCTATTCCAGAACCCAGCATGTGATACCAGAATGTGAGTTGTTGACAAGATCCGGCTGAAAAGAGTTGACTGTAAAAGCAATTCGTGCCTCCGGTTTGGGCAGGCGAAGACGACTCAAAATATATATAGTTTCCTTAACAAAATGCAAAGAGAACACACGTAAATGTCAGTATTTACCCTCTGCTGGGTAAGTCAGCCAGTCAACTAGTCAAACAGACAGTAGGTCGGTTGATCTCTGAGCTTAGTCAGTCGGTCAGGCAGTCAATCAGTCTATCAGCCTGTCAGTTAATCGTTTATTTGAATAAGGCATGAACCTGAGTTTACTTGTGCAACAGGGAAAAGTCGTTTGAATTTAAATTTTGATAAAATTCATCTGATAAGACATGAAAACAGTATAAGGTAACAAAAGAAAGCGGCCTAGTTAGTTCCAAATGGTTACGAGCCTTGCCTGAACCGGAAGTGTGGTCGCCAGCGGGTCCAGTCCCTGAACTTCCGGTTGGTCCATCATGACGATACCATCTGGGATATTTGTTTGTATCACAAAAAGTCCAGTGACACAGTCCACCCATCTCAAACTCACAGTCGTAAGGACCTGAAATAGAAGAGAACTGAGAATGGATTACAGGATTCTGGGAGATCTCAATTAACAATTGGCTTCAAAGTGTCCTTAAGAAATTCGTTCACTCAAGCATAGTTTCGTTTGGGAAGCAGTGGAAATACCTCTCCTGGCTGAAAACTTTCTATAACATTGTATATAAAAAAACTCATGGTATATTACAATCTCTTAGTTCTAATTGGTTTTCAGGTCGTGGTATCTCAGCTCATAGACTGTGGACCACAAATATGGTAGGATTTCGTTTTGTTACAGATTTTGAGATATATCCGTGGGTGTTAATAGGATAGTTATGCTCCTGAGGCTTGTCGGATAGTAGAAAGTTATGAGCCAAGTGAACATATCTGTCGTATCTTATGCAACGTGACCTCATCTAAACTCTGTTCTGTGATTAATTCTGTAAACTCACGCCATCCTCTCGACCAATCAGGTACAAAACTGTAATCAATCACGACTTGGTCTGAAGCGTTTTTCCGCTTTACAAGGTTTTAGTTTTACGACGTGCAATTGAAAGCTTCTCTAAAACAATTGTAAAATAGGATCACTGACAAGCTCAATGAGGGAAAAGAAGAAGAGACAGACGGCAGGTTTGATATTTTTTGGTCGCGCCTCTCGACGAAGGAGCCTGAAAAGCTCTTTATTTCTTACCCAAATGACAGCCTCGCATTACACACTCTCCGACTTGCTCATCATCTCCATCACAATCTTTCCCGCCATTTTTTGGTTGAGGCTCATTGCACTGCCTCGTCCTGGTGTATGTTCCCTCGTCACATGACACACTACAGGAGGACCATGATGACCACTTTCCCCAGTGCCCATCGATCGGAGCTGAAAAGTGATTTGAAGAAAGACATACTGCCTGTTCCCTTTTCATTGAATTATTTGGAGAGAGGGTATTAGACCTGTCTTTGAGATGGAACACTTCTGAATCAAAGGCTTAAAAAGTTGGACTCACTCAGGGTTCACAAACTGCCAGATAAAAATTGATATAACCTTTAAATTTTTGGTGTTTATATTGTTGGTGTCCTTACCATAACATTTTTCGTCGCTGCATTGTTCCGTCTGTGATTGTATTCCGTAGGAATCTGCACCGGGACAGTTGTTTAAATCATGTGATGCGCAAAACCGCTGACGTGTGTGTCTGCACTGACCGTTGCACGGACCAAAGTCTGTCCACGAACTCCAACCGTTGCTGGGGCCTGGGAAAGAATAATTGTCTCATGCTTTGAGTGCTGTATGAAGCGGAATCAGTTCAAAGAAAATCTTAAATCTCTATAATTTTTAGTTCCCATCAACTGTGGAAACGTCTTCGGGCTTTATTCGATTCCATTTCTTTTTAACCTGAAATTTACTTCTTTAATCATACAGAGAAGTCGCTTACCTGAGCAATCATAGAGCGCATTTATCTGAGCGATATCAGTTTTACTGAACCTATCTCGCTGACCCAATTCCGTATTTGGATCACCAATTGCTTGTATTGTTGGCTGACCATTTATGGAAAAGCTGGTTTTCCCATAATGCATGATGCTACCCGTGTCGTAAACTTCATTTAAATAATCGATCCGCTCATTATTATATTTGTCGAAATTGTGTTCTTTTCCTGTATAAAAAACAAAAACAACAACGACAGACAATCGGAATAACATCCTGTCCTTCAAAAACAAATTCTTTCCAATTTTAGTCTCCAAGCATAAATTGTTAGAGCCAGACTCTTCGCAGACCTCTTACCGGCTTGCTTTCCTTAGAACAAAACTAATAAACATTTTTATAGTCTTCGACTTGGACCCTACTTACATGGTATCGAGCACCCGAGACAACCCTCCCACCCGAAACAACTTCTACAGAGCGCACATTTCACATTTCACACATTCACTCGGCAATCTCTCTTTCGCGAGAGTCCCTCTCTCGCGACAGCCCCTCTCTCGCGACAGCCCCTCTCTCGTGACACCCCCTCTCTCGCGACAGCTAGGTAAATGATCTCCGCCGACCTTAAACACACGGGCTCTGGAGACAATCTGAGCCGTCTCGTCTCGGGTAGGCGAGCTAAAGTTTTTGTATGAAAAAAGTTTTCCTAACTAACAGGGTATCCCTACATGCCGAGGTGAGACGACTCTCCCTCCTGAGCTGAAATAAGTTAGCTCAGCCAGGGTAACTCTGGGTTGTCTTGAGTACTACAAACCATATGGATGGGCCCTTAGAAAAGCGCTGAATATGAAAAACTTAGTTAAGCTTATTCTGAGGTAACTATATCCGGGATAGGCATGAATCACATTTAGTTACCAGGCTCAATATTCTCCCACATAATTTCCACATACTGGTCACGGTCATAGCGGGACTGTTCGTGCCAAAAGCCGATGGCGTGCATCATCTCGTGCATGGCAACCCCTCGATGGTTGCAGCCCCTCCCTAAAGAGATTGTTTGTGAACCAGTTACCCAGTACTTCATTCCAACTGATGAAAAACATCTGCAGGGGAACAGAAAAGAGTCGAAGAAAACAAATCAAACACAAACCTTGTACCCAGATCCCCTACAGCTAAATGTTTTTAGACTACAACACAATGTTGCTTGAGAAGGACCTGGACACGAGATAAGAAATAAACATCTCAAAATGCAAGATTTTCTCTCCACCAGAAACACATTTTTTTTCACTGATGAAACGCCAAGGCTTTTTCTGTTTCTAACTCTGTTTCTTCAAGGGTATTTTAAAGGAGATACTAACCTTAGCCTTACTACAACCCATTTCCTTACCCTGATTGTTTCTCAAAAGTTACCCATCTCTCCTCATTTTCTCGTGGTTTCCATTTCACGCATGTGTGTTGCGTAAACTGGTTAATGGCCTCTTGGATAGTCTGTTCATATCCCTCTTGCTCTGAAAGAAAATAATATTTTCCTAAATCAAATTGTACGGTACTTTATGGGGCAGTTTTTTCTTGGTTTGATTATTTTTTCAAACAAATGGAAATGTTTCAAAATAATTTCTCAAATTAAAAGAAGAAAGTGCCCAAATTTATCGGTAAGCAAAACCTGCGAACTGAAATCATCGTATAGCAAACTGAACTTCCATACTTAAAATTTTTATAAAGAGCATGAATGTCACTTCTCTGGTACAGTGTGTCGCAAATAAACCCTTCGTCCTCTCCCTAATTATAGTAACACGAGAAAACTTAAAGCAGGAAACATCTCACTGAGTATATCCGAGATTTGATAAGGAACAATCTTTGCCGTCCAGATATATCTTCTCAACCGTTGAGCATTTCTCTTTTCCCTTTCCTGGTCATTCGAACTTGATTCGTCCGGATTGGGAGACAGCACTATGTCACCTTCAAAAAGACCCGGTTCAATATCCACTTCTGTAGCAAAAACAAAAATGAACAAGTTAATAAATAAACATGTAAGCAGTTGTATCGTTAGATGATCTCGGTTTTCGAGCTAAGGGACAGATCATTATGTCGCCTGGGGGGGGGGGGGGGGGTTAGCTTAGGGTTAGGGTCACATGATTTTTGTTGTGCCACGATAAAATTTGCTGATCTCCCCACAAGGCTCTGTAATGTTCTTATGATCTCTTCCCCCCGCTGCCCCACCCCCCCCCCCCGCTGTCCCACCCCTCATTGACAGTTCATTCACAGTCAATTTTCTTTTGTCCATATTTGATACTCCGTTGCCGAAGACTGATCCTTCCATCTGTTCCCCTGAAAACCACGCGTTTCCCCAAAAGTCCTTCACCCCTCCTCTCCGACGATAAATAGTGACTAGTGCTTGAGTAACCCTCAATGCCGAAACTAATCTTGATTTCTGTATTCTGTAGCATGAAGCAATCTTAGAGTTTGCTTCTCCCCCCCGTCAGCAAAACACATGCAACGAGATATGCTTTGCAAACATATACTTTTAAAAAAACATTGCGAAGCTTTTCTGGACGCTGTATCTAGCGCTACAACAAAGATCGATGGCGCACGAACAACTTGCTCCCTGAGAGACCTGGTACTGAGTTGGTCAATCAAAGTTAACAAAGTCGATCGAATCGCTGTAACCCACTTCTACTTGTGAGTGGAAAGGGAATCTTTATGAATCAAGTATCTTGCTTCAGGGCATATACATCCCGCCTGGGCTGAGACCTGAGCCTTTTTTTTTAACTTCCGCCAGAGGAAATGTCGAATATCATCTTATAACACCCTTCTTGCGGGGTTCTTCACAGGAAGAGATCACTTGCTTTAAAGAAAACAACAGATCCAAAGGAAGCTAAGGAATACATGATTCGTTTAAAGAATGCTATAATTTTTTTCGGTTTTGGCAGCGGTTTTTAAGCAATTTAAACCACAAACCTTGATTAATTACGTCGATTATTTCTAGAGCTGTTAGATCTGAATCATCCAGTTGAGGTCTGTTGTCACCTGTAAGAAAGTATTGAAGAGAGCAGTTTTCAGCAGGTGTATTACTCTATCAAAAAACTGAGTTACTTGACCTTGAAGAGGTGAAAACTCCGAAGCAAGGAATTACGAGTTCGACGATGTAAAATTAATTAAAACCGGTCGATATTCAGGGATGATGGTAAAAACAAGAACAAGTCTAGAATCTAAACACAATCCTCGTAACTTAAGATTTTCTTTTCACAAGCAGAACGCGATGATTATTGGTAAAATAAATTTTCCTCTTGATTTGAAATATTTTGAACGAAAAACGCTCCAATGGTAGCTCTATGAGGAAGAATTTCATGATGGTGTAAGAAAATTCACGAATCAAAATGCGCATACTTTTTCTTGTAAAAGGTGCGATGAATTTTGAACAAACTTTTTTATTTTCAACTCATAGATTCACGAAAAGGAAATTTATCTGAGAATGTGAAAGTGCTATAACTTAATGGAGAACTCATAATAAAATATGATATATGTGTATCTTTTTTACTCCGCCCTTTGATTCAAATCTGAAAATTGATAACATAAATAAATATTGCGAAGTGTTCTTTTAGATGTTTAGATAATAAAGTAAATGGCAGGCTTAGTATGGTAAATAAATGACATCTTCCAAATGAAAGGTTTCTATGCAGGAAGTTGCGTCGCACAAGTTTCAAACTTATCAGTAAACGCAGTAAGACTTCCGAGTGAAAAAAGACTGTATTGCACAGGAAAAATGATAATTTTACTTGTATGTTGTCTTGATTATTCCTATTGTAGTCACAACACTCTTAAGATTTTTCTCCGTGTGCATTAGGGATCAACGATAGTTTCTTTAGTGACATTGAAAAAAACAAATATATATTCTGCCTGGGTTGACACTGTATCCAACCTGTTTCAATGAAGGGGCTAAGGTTTCTAAAGAAAATGTCGTGCTGCGTCGGTGGGAGAGTGACGGTTGCCAATTTACGTTATCAACTCAGTTGATAATACTAAATTACCCTTTATCAATGAAGCATCTCCAGGAATAATGTTTTGGCGAACGCAAGTTCTCCAGAATTTTAACTTGTCAGTTTGATGCTCAAAAAGTCAACCTCTAGATCTTGATCAAAGGAAGAAGTCAATCATGATGATCTTCATAATATCTGTAGTTTTTTCATCTTCTTAACCACTAGATCGACGAAATTTTAGCTAAATCACCCAACAATCAAGATTCTTACTTTGGAATTTCAACCCTCGCATTTTGATACGATAAGTTAGAGAAGAATCATTCCGAATAAACTTGTAGTAGCTAAGATGCTTAGATATAACATTATACCTGGTATATCACTCAGGATGGGTATACCTCTTCCTAAAGATGCTTGGATCAAAGACAAAATCATTACTATGGCCAGCATTGTGATCTCCTAGGAATTCAACTACGCTCTGTTTTCAAATGAACAGATCAAACTTAACGGCAGCTATATAGTCAGCTCTTGTCAATAAAACAGGTGCCATTTCACATGTTTGTTTGCACCATTTTATAGATTTGACACTTGTTTAAACAAGTTCCCGAAACAAGCAAAATATACAATTAGAGAGGAAATATGAAGATCTAGATACTGTCACCTTAAGTAATCAAGTAGATAGTTGTTTGTTGATGAACTATGGTAATGTTAAGTAGTAAATGTTTACCATAACAATGTAGGTTCGATTCATGTCGAAATAGTTTGAGGATTTCCTGTCAGTTGTTATCAATAATCGTATGCCGCCGTGAAAACAGAGCGATTCTTCTTCACATTGGATATTGAAAAACTCAGGGATCAGGAACAGGCACTTTCGTCATTCACACCTGGGCCAGAACTGTTACCGTAATGATCGGAAAAAGTATAAATATCTCCAAAAATATTTTGCATTCGTGCTTCGGAATCACGAAATCACAGAACTTGTTTACTCACCAGCTTTTTGTACTACGATTTGGCCTGTCTGCGCCGATTTCTTCTTTTATAAATCATGTACGACTTTTGTCATCGAAAAATGTGTTGCGGAGGGGCTACGACGTGTCGAAATGTTGTAAAATATGTCTAAGTTCCACAGTTTTTTCATATTCTTTGTGAATTTCTTTCAAATATGACAAAATTATGATTTAAATAGATGACACGACTTCTGTTATCTAAGCGTGTGTGTGTCGCAACCTCAAATCATATCTGCGAGTCGTTACAAAAAATTGGAAAAAAAATCCAAAATCGTGGAATCGCGTTTTGCCGATGAGGGTAGTAAGTGTCAATAAACGCAAAGAAAAACTTGACGCTGATATCAACATGTCCTTGATAACCAAGTGCTTGTTTCCCACGATTACAATGCTGTGTAAACATAGTATAGGTAAATGTAAGTTTGTTTTCCTCAATTTTATGAACAGAATCACGTACTCGAGAAACAAGAGAAACTAAGGAGTATTTTGTTGTATTTTTGTCTGGTACAAACAATTTTAAAACGAGTCCTTGTCGGAAAAACGTCTTATAAACTGTTCTTTTTAGCCTCCAGTTTCAAGAAAAAAAATTTAAAGTGTTATTTAAAATGACTCTTTCTTTTTTTAAATTTTATTTGATCTACCTTCTTAAGGGAGTGATTAAAGATTCCAGATTGACAAAAGAAACAATGTTTTTCAGGGACGAGGGACCGACGATCACTTCCGTCAGAACAGAAGATGGGGGAAGGGGGGGAGGGGGTGGGGAAGAGAAAAACCAAAATGTTGTTTAAGACAAATATTTCTTTAGTTAATCTTCTTAAAGATTACTAAAGTGTATGTGGGAACACATTGGTAAGCGGTCTTTGCATTCCATTTACCGAACTTTCTTTGAGAAAAGGAACACTGCTAACTGTCTTTAAGGTTTAGTTCTTGGTGGCCGCTCAAGGTCAAGGGGCAATTAGACGGTAGCAAAAGGGGGGAGGGGTGGGGTTCCTAATCCCGTTTCACTCACGAGTTTTTGAAAAATTCACACGGCATGTTTTTAAAAGGGAAAATTTCAAATCTCTCTTCTTGTGCACAAGGTTTCAGGGAAATCTTGACATTTCTACGAAATGAAAGAAAAAAATTCACGGGTCACGTCTATTTCAGGAGGCAAATCACGTCTGACGCTGGTTACCAATAAATTCACGAATGACGCTCGCCGTTGCTACCCTCTAATGAAGTAAAACGTCACTAACAAAGGAGCTGTAAAAGGAGATCGAATGTTTCCCAGAAATTGTTTATCTTGAGGTAAATACTTTCTGCTTCAAAACATCTAAAAGATTATGAACGATAAAAGTGTTTTATTTCTCAGAGATGCAAAATACTAAGTTGAAGGAAAGACTCTCAGTTTCATCAACAAACCACCGTACTCGTGTGAACGGCCGGAAATGTAATGATTCCATCCTGCATGAATTTTATGTATGTACTTAGCTTCCGGTTATGCACCGTTACCCAAATTTATTCCACTCAGTAACGTGCACGCTGATATATTTGTTACTAACTTGATTCCACAAAGAGTGCCCCGAAAAGGAAAAATCATTGTTTATACTAAGTTTTTCTTTTCATGTTAGTTTGACATTAAAAACCTCTTATTATAAATATATGTTGACGGCTGGGAGGTTCGTATGGTGAAAAACTGTGACCTCGGTCTTGAAAATGCTGCCCGAGGCCTAGTTTGGCAAGGACTGCCACGACAATGTTTTCTTCAAAAACAGTCAATGATCTAACAGAAAGTATTATTCACTCTCATCGACGATTGATTCATGTACGAAAATTTACCTCTGTTCATTAAGCAAACGGCGAGGAAAGTAAATTCAAATTTTTTTTACTTTGAAATTTTGAGAATTTGCTCGTTTGTTTGCTGCAATGGCGTGTGTAAATCTGGTCTTTCCTCCCCAAAAACTACATTCAAATGATACACTCCAAAGAGACACAAGGGGATTTAATGCGGCCTTTTCGTTGAATTCCTTCGGTTTCTGTTGTGTAATTTACGGTACAAATTGAACGGACTTGGAAAGACTCACCGAGAGCGTATATTTGTTGTAGAACTGAAATTAAAACCTCGCTGGCCCTTTCTCAAATTGTTTGAGAAAATTCAGATATTAAATGAATGAAAGTGATTTGAGAGAGAGAAAAGAGAGGATTAATAAGTTATTTATCGAATTGAGGTAGCTAGTGACCGATTTCTATGCTTAAAATTACTGCTCAGCCGGAAAAACGAGATATATGTATGAAAAATGGCAACGAAAGTAGGGATGTACTCGGCGACTCACGAGAGCATTGAGGTGTGGACGTCTGGTATTCTGCAGCATACACCTTTATTGATATCTGTCGGGCTAAACCAGCAACGAAACTACTCGCTACATCAAGTTACATTACAACAGATACTATTTATATATTGATTCAGGGATGACTCAGCATGAGACAGCTGCTTCTAGAACATTCTTGAAGGTCACACTACAAGTGTTACCGTTGCCCGTGGGCAGAGGTAAGAAAATACGGACCATGTAAAGAACCAATCAGATTGTAGGATTCGTTGCTGTGTCTTCTGGAAAAAAAAACTAAAGAATATTATACTCTGCGAATATAAAAAATATCATTGGCATGCTCTTGCATTTCATTTCGTGAGATGGTTGATTATACGTGGGACCAGGGAGAGTAAGATTTCAAGGGGAGGTGCAGGTTTCGTTCGATTCTCGTATTTCATGTATGTGACATGTTATCGTTTCGCCTTATTTTAGACATTTATGCCTTTTTCTAGATGGTTTTAGATAGTTTTAGAGTGGCTGTAGATGTTTTTGAGGTGGTTGTAGGTGGTTGTAGATGGTTGCAGGTGGTTGTAGGTGGTTTTATGTGGTTTTAGATGAACTTAATGAGGATTTCAGAAAGCTTTCTTTACAAAGCGCAAAGTGAAGTCTACAAAATTAAACTTGTCTAGGTAAGCTTGTCTTCTTTATCGTTTTGTTAAAAGACCTCTTTATACTTGGAATTATACTGATTCCGATAAAACTAGCAGGGACATGGTGGCCAAACTATCAAGGTCATTGTGTTGTGTTCTTTCGCGAGACATTTTACTGTGGGTAAGCACCAGGGTGTATAAATGTAACAACAGTTCAGGTATAAAAAAAAAATGAAAAATGAATAAATATGTGTAGGCAAAGCTTTTAAGCTTTCGAGCTCTTCTCAATATTCTAGAGAATGAAGATTCTTGTATGGAGCCCGATGAGATAATGCTTAAATTCAAACACAGCAAAATTGAAACAAATCTAACCAGTTGTACAATATTTTTCGTACACCTAAAAACTCTAGGATTTTTTCTCCTTTAAAATGAACGTCTTTCATTTTCCTTTTGACTCGTGGAAACGCGATAGCGTAGAAACGAGTTGTTGTAGGTACTTTGGGATGTGTAAATTGGCGTGGACTCCTCGTAATTAGTCGTAATTAGTCGGCTCCGAACTCGAGATCTATCCTTCCAGAGAAGTCCGAAGTCCTGGTGCCATTGTGATTGCATCGATCGTTGCGATGTTTATTGTCTTTACACGGCAGTTTCGAAGGTTCCAGATTAGCGCTATGATCAAATTAGAGACCAAATCTGAAGGGTCTTCGAAGAGTCCATGCGCTAAACATAACGAGGAGCAGCGAGAATCACGAAGAGTTTGTGAGTGACAGAGCAAGCTGTGGACATGGAAATTCCTACGGAAACATGTACCCAGGACATAAAAAAAAGTGTCAGTTTACTGCATCGAACGTTTCGGCAGCTACGCTAATTTCGGTCTTTTCGTTATGGTCGTTTCGTTTCATTGTTTTTCTATGCAAACGCGACTGTTTTGATAATAAAAATGATATATGATCGGTTTCTACAAGTCGTTACCGAGCACGTGACCATAATTTGGCCGGTGTTGTTTTGATCACTTGACGGTCTTCCAATTAATTTCTATCGCATCCGTGTAAAAAAAATACAAGTATATGGGTGTACTGAGAAACAAAAGGGAAGTTCAAAACTAAGAGAAATTTCGAGTAATCTGTTACGCCTCCTTGGAACGGAGAGTTAGACAAGTAGTTTAGACATATCGGCCTCTTCTGCTGCACGTGGGTCTTTTGGTGTAACATGCGTGTGTTTCCCATAGGTTACAAGAACTTTACGTACGTGGGAGTGCTGTAATCACGGTATAAGCAGTACAAGGTAGAAAGGTTATCGTCAACCTGGAGTGATTATGTGCGACATTTTGCTTCATCAATCTTTGCCATTTCTAACACTTGAATATCATGAATATTAATTCAGAGGGGGGGGGGTGTAAGGGTTAAAATTCTTGGAGGCTAACAATGTGCCGCTGGATAGGGTTGCATTTTCACGACTGCAATGACTTTTATGGCGTTGCATTTTCAGCTATTTTCAGTAGAGTTACTAGAATGGGGTTACACATTTTTGAGATTTAAGGCGTAAGAAATTATGTCAAGTAAGGATTCACCAGCAGGAAGATTCGTGGTAAAAGAGTTGTTACCGTATTTTAATATTTACTAAACGGCTCCCATTCCATTCCGGTCTTGCCCAAAAGCGGACAAAGATGAGGTGTATAACTGGCCACAACATAGGCCAAAATACGGCAGAGGTTCTGAGAAGCCAGCTGCACATACCCAGCAAAAAATGACCCATGTACCCCCCTCCCGGGGGGTTTCCATCTCATACTCAAGCATCTGCTAACTGCGCGAGCGGGTCAAATATGTATAAGAAACTAACTATGGGTGTGAAGTGAAAAACATGTCACAAAATTAAAATCAAATTCTAAATTGCATATTTTCAAATGAGAAAAATGTTCATCCTCTAAATCAGGCTTCAGTAGCCCAAGGTCCTAAAAATGACTGATGTGATGATCCACTGAAATTCCGACATAATGATGCATTGATTTTTAGCTGTAGATTGCATGAGTATTGAAACGGAAATTTTAATTTGTTTTAGTCTTTTAGGGTAATCAATGCATTTATTTCCTTGTTGTTTTGTAGGCCTCAAGAGAAAATGCCAAGAGGCGGTTACAGCAAAATATCTAGTGATGATGATGAAGAAGTCAGTTTTACATCCGCTCTTTTCTTTCGTTGGATGAACGGCGTCCTCAAGACAGGCAGTCAAAGACCTTTAGATCAGGATGACTTTTTACCGTTACAAGAAGAGAACTCGGCCTGTTTTGTCACCGAGAAGTTTCGAGAAAGCTGGGAAAACAAGAAAGTTCACTGCAAAAAAAATGGGAAAAAACCCAAGTTGTGGAAAAGCGTGTTTCAGATGCTCTCTGTTGAAGATGTCATCATTATTTTGTTGGGAAATAGTTTGTTTACAGTATCTCGCCTTCTCTTTCCATTGCCTCTCGGGTATCTTGTTGCCAAACTAATGTCAACTGAGACAGGCCATTCTATTTCCCTCTATGCATGCGCTTTGGCTTTGTGTTTCAATGCTTTGATCGGCAGTCTTGGAATGCATCATCAAGACTATAAAGGAGAAGTGTTGGGGATTCGAATAAGCAGCGCCTTGAGAGGTCTGGTGTACCACAAGGTAAGTACGGTTCAGCTTAATGGTACTAAGGCATTTTTCTGTTACTCCTAAAATTCTTCAGCCCGGGTTAGACACTCAAAAAAGAAAAAAGTTGCCCATCCGATCCGGAGTTACTATTTCCAGAACTTAAAATCTTGTTATCAGTTGCGGCCTCTGGAAGCCAGGGAACGATATCACTGAACCAAGGAAAGAGGCAAATTGGTTTTTGTGAAAAAAGCTGAAAATTGTGGGGGCAAAATAGTGCGTGGTCGCCACAATCAAAACAGCGCGATTTCTCCAGTCAGCGGTGTGGTTAACGATGTCAGTTAATTGTTGTATAAGTATAAGTGAACAATCTCACTAGAAATCATAACAAATGTATCTTCACTTGTCAGAAAAATTATTTCCACTGGGGCGACGGACTTAGTCAAAAATCAGTGACTGCTCGTAATCTCATAAATTTTAGAGAACACTTACTCTCTTTGTTACTAGCTCCAAACAAACGAACAAACGAACAGTATGAGTCAATTTGATGTCCTTAATGATCTGCAGACGCTTCTTCTCAGCAAGCAGACGTTACTGAAATTCACAGCTGGACGCGTAATTGACCTGATATCCAATGACGTGAAGCGAATGGAGGAAGAGACCATCAAGTTTTTTTTCTTGACCATTTTCGCATTCTTTAGCACTGCGGGATCAATGTTCCTTATCACATATTTGATTAGCTGGCAGGCTGTAGTGGGAGTTATCTTCATGCTTTTTCTACTGCCGTACTTTGCGGTCATGTCCTATTTCAGTGCTAAGCTGCGCCTACGCACGGCAGCCGTGTCCGATCAGCGCATTTCTTTGATGAACCAAGTTGTGTCCGGGATCCGCGCGATCAAAACGCATGCGTGGGAAGATGAATACCGAGAAAAAATAAAGCATACTCGAAGGTAAGGCCTGATTTTATGTCAACTCAGGAAGTCAGAGGCTAAAAATCTCGAGTCTCGATGGGGTGATGGCTTTTACGGCAAACGATTAAAATTTTGGCCATTAGACTAACGGTTTACCCAAATTGGTGTTGGAGATGGGAATGATTTTTACGGTTAATTTTTTACAACTAACGGTTAAAATTTGTCAATTTTTACACCTAGCGGTTAAATGATTTGGCTGTTTCACGGCTAACGGCTAACCCCGATGAAACCCTCGGTTTAGCAATCATAGCCATGGAAAGTAAATTTATTTTTGATTGAGGTATTCTGAAAGTGGTTCTGTAGGTATTTCACAATTATTCCACGAGCATACGTTTGATGCGAGATTATACCATCGCAAGCAGATTAATTATAGTATTACAACATTTTCATCCATTTTGAAATCGTTGGTGTTCCTCGCTATCTGATTGTCGTTCATCGGTACCATTTGTTAACGAATCGCTCCATTTATTCCTCTAAATCTTTTCCCCAGCTAATGAGAACGTTTACTAAAAAAAACCAATCAATCAGATCTCAAGGCTCGGTGAGAGTATCCAATCAGGCTGCAAGAAACTGAAAGACAACTTCTGCAACTTTTTACAAACCAGGTCGGCACTAGATCAATAAAATTTTTGTAGAGACTAAAAAATCCTGTATTTGAGCGACTGAATTTTGCGATTTCAAAATGGATGTAAAAACGCACGTGGTAATTGAACTTCGTGTCGTGCACTTTTTGTCTGAAATCGTACTTTTGATTTCAAACCATGCTGTGTGCTTGTTTGATTTTCGAATCACGCGTATGATTTCAGGCGAAATTGCACTTCACTCTGTTCATTTACCATTATTATTGATAGAATTGTCCAAGGTTAGATATTCCTGTCGATGCTTGTAGAATTTCATTCTAACTTTAAATTAATCAATCTTGCTGTTATCGACGGAAGGGTAGACTGCTGAAACGAATGACTTCCCATGGGGCTTTATTGGAAAGTTCTTCAGTGTACTGATTTGAAAAATACGTCAATAAATAATTCATGTAAAAACTTTTATTATTAAACTTTGCATAAATATTTTTCTATCGTTTGCGGCGAGATTGCACTAGATTTGAAAATTTATTAGCCACAAATTTTGTGAGCCCTTCTGATTTGTGATTTTTAGGTATGACATTCCACTGAGCATTCGCATATAACATGGGATGAAATTTTATTTTCAGGCATGAAATCAGTGTCATTTCGAAGAAGACAGCCATTAAGTCAACCATTGATGCTTTGATTTACTCTGTGGTTCCAATGGCTACTCTTGTTTCAGTAATTGTCATGGTGTTAACGGGACAACTCCTCAAACCTCCTGATGTTTTTATGCTCCTTTGCTTTATGCGAATACTTAAAAATAGCTGCTTCTATGACTTGCCCGTTGGCTTTATGGGAACATATGACGCATTCGTTTCGCTTGGAAGAATCGAAGAATTTCTTCTTTTGGATGATTTGTCTGAGACCTCATTTGGTGATGAATGTAAAAAAGACAGACTTCAAACAGAAAGTGGCTTAACTAAACCAAATATCTGTTGCTCTGATAGCCAAGCTGAAAGTATGAGCCGAGACAGTTCCTACTATGCGTATCACGAAAAAAACACAATACCCACCACTTTATGTGTTTCGAATTTGACGTGCAAGCAATACCTTCGTGAAGACGAGTTCATTCTCCAAGATATCGACATAGTCGTACCTCCACAGAGTTTAACAGTTATCACCGGACCAGTAGGAAGTGGAAAATCTACTCTGCTCTCGGCGATTGCTGGTGAAATACCGTACGCGAGTGGAACAATTAAATACCAGGGTTCTGTCGTTTATTTGCCTCAGTCTGCTTGGGTGTTCTCGGGAACGATAAGAGAAAACATTTTGTTTGGTCAGCCTTACGAAGAATCCAAGTACGAAAGAATAATCGAGGCTTGTGCTCTGAAGGAAGACATCCAGCGGTTTCCCGATGGCGACCTAACGATTGTGGGAGAACGCGGTGAAGTTCTGAGCGGAGGGCAACAAGCGAGAATTAGTTTAGCGCGCGCAGTTTATGCTGACGGAGATCTCTATCTATTGGATGATCCACTGAGTGCTGTCGATTTCAAAGTTGGTCAACATATCTTTGAAAAGTGCATGAAAGATCTACTGGGTAACAAAGTTGTTCTTTTATCCTCTCACCATCAACAGCACATGGAAAATGCCGGCCAAGTGATTGTGTTGAACAGGGGCCGTGTGCTGGAGAAGGGACGATTCATTGAGCTACAAGAACAAGGCATAATTAGCTCAATTGTTGACCCGCATTTTAAAACATCTATGAAGAACAACACTGAGCCATATGAGACGGTTGGGTCGGAGACTAAGGAGAAACACGATGACATTGACAAATGTCAGGAAATACTTCCCCTGCCCAATGCGGGCAAGAGTTTGGAGATAGTGCCGGAGGATCGCACAATCGGAGTGGTTACATCCAAGCTTTATTGGGACTACTTCACAAGTGGAGTGCATCCCTTAATTATTATTGGAATGGGCGTTTTATTTCTTATCTCTGAAGGTAAACTAGCACCTAGACTGAGCATTTTCTCAGAGTTAGATCCAAAACATTAAATGTTAAAAAAATAACCTTTTTTTCATTCCCTTTTTCTTCTTTATTGAATATTGTAATACAATTTACCTTGTAGCACTCTCAATTCCTAGGTAAAGCTTTCCTTACGAGGAAAAAAAATTGCTAACTCAACTGTGCATCTTTGTTTGTTTGTTTTTTTTTCAGCCGCCATAGTTGCTCCGGACTTTTGGCTCTGGTTTTTAACAGAACAAAACCAAGAGGATCAGAAAAACAAGACTTATCTTTCTATTTACGCCTGTCTTGTGAGCGTGTGTCTTATATTTACCGTTGTTCGAGCTTATGGTTTCCTCCTGATTTGTCTGAGGTGCGCCGAACGTCTGCACGATAAAATGCTTTTAGCTATTTTACAAGCACCTGTTCTGTTCTTTGATTCAAATCCCGTGGGAAGAATCCTAAATCGCTTTGCTAGTGATGTCGGCTGCGTGGATGAGCTGCTACCCAAAACATTCTTGGAAGCAGTGCAGAATCTCTTGTCGATATCCATCTTAATTCTGATATCGATTACCACAAATCCTTGGCTTTTCTTTCTTGCCTTTCCACTGACGATGATGGTAGTGTATATTTCCAAGTATTACTTGAAGACTGCCAGAGAGCTGAAAAGGTTAGAGTCGATATCCCGAAGCCCAATGTTCTCTCATTTTTCGGAGACTCTGGTAGGACTGGTCACGATTCGCACCAGAGGAAGGCAGGCAGATTTTGTGGAGACATTTTACAGGTAGATCAGTGACACTGACACTTATCGCGTGGTGGGGGGAGGGGGAGGGGGAGGATTTTTTGGGGGGATCGTATGATTTTCGGGGAGGGCAGAGGAGTTCTTTTAAGCGTGATTTTGATAAGTGTATGCTGTCTTACAAAAATTTAAAAAAAACACAAATACAAATCAAACAACCAAACCAGCAAACACCACACACCTACTCATACACACATACAAACAAAACACCAAACAATTCATCTACATAATTTCATTACTCAACTGTCGACAAAATACACTTCTAAAAGTGCAAATTTAACATAACGTTCAGAAAAAATTCTTATGACTGGAGTATAAATAGTTTGGGGATTCATTATGCACGAGGAAATATGTCAAATGGAACAAATATTCCAATTTACACAAGACTACACAATTTACGCGGATTTGTGGCCCGAACCTTTATCTGGATCAGAGAGGTGGACCCAGGTAAACTATATGATTATCGAAATGACCTGGGGAAAGTGGGGTGAATTACACAATGCGGGAAGTTCTAGGTAACAATTTTTCCTTTTCATTGTTTCCTTGGTATGTTTATAGGCCAAAGACCGATCTTAAGTTTATACGTAAATTGACCTCCGTAAAGAGTTTAAAAGCTGACGTTTCGAGCGTTAGCCCTTCGTCAGAGCGAAAGGCTAACGACTGACGAAGGGCTAATGCTCGAATCGTCAGCTTTAAAACTCTTTACGATGGCCAATTTACGATATCAACTCAGTTGATAATGCTTAATTACCCTGTTATACTCCCCCACTAACGTAGCACTACAGTTTATTTAGAAACTTGCCCCCTTAAGTTTATGCGCCCTGGCTCGGCTTCAGAGTACAGCCACCAGATAAAATTGTTATCATTATCAAGCTAACTTTCTTCCTTGTGAACGTTTAATCCCGGCAGATGTCAAGATGTTCATAATCAGTCGTACATTTTGGTGATGGCCAGTGGTAGATGGTTAGGAGTCCGTTTGGATTGTCTCGCTTCCCTGTTAGTTGGTGCAGTTGCTCTGGCCGCAGTACTGGTCTCTCAAAATGCCGGTGAGCTCTACAATGACCCTGTTGTTACATTTGCTATCTGAGAATATGTATAGTCACGAGTTTGGTTACAGCATAGTGTTAGTGAGACAGTGGCATTGGGCGACAAAACCTGTTGTTTAATGGAGCATTTCGTGCAGTGCACACTACTTGACGTATGTCACAGTAAATAGTTAGTTTCCCTCCGGTGCTGACTATAGAAAAAAAGGAAGGAAGAAAAAAGAAAAAAAGTAACTAAAAAACAAAACAAGACAGACTCTGCACACCCCAACATAAGTATGCATATTCTCTATACTGTTCTCTGTACATTTCCTTAGGAACTGGCCAGGAGAATTTGTTTCACAGTCAAGAGCCTCTTCAGTTGGTGATCATTTCCTTGATTCAGGGATGATATTGTAAGGAGAAATCAGATATTGGTCACTCTCTTAATAGTCCTTTAAAAAGAAACTGAGAAGGCAGTCAGAAGGTAGCGGCAGTAAGGCTGAGCATCATAAAACTTACAACAACAGCAGAAATAACAATAATAGGAACTTAATAGTGAAATCAATTTTACTTAATTGGTCATTTACTTGGTTCAGAATTTTTAAAATGACAGTCCAAATATCTTTTCAGCTTTCGCTGGCCTTTCACTTGTTTACGTCATCCAAACTATGGTAATCACTCAATATACTGTTAGAAAAGCCGCTGAAGTGGAGAATTACATGACGTCAGTTGAAAGAGTTCTGACGTATACTAAACTTAACTGTGAGCCTGGGTACAAAGTAGAACGACACCCCCCTAAAGATTGGCCAAGTGAAGGACGTATTGCATTCAGAAATGTATCATTGACGTATTATCCGGAAGGACCTCAAGTGCTGAAGGAAATAAATCTTAATATCAAAGGAGGAGCAAAGATCGGAGTTGCTGGCCGTACGGGAGCTGGGAAATCATCGTTAGTGGCAGCTCTTATGCGCATTCCTGATGCTGACGGAGAGATAATTATTGACGAGATTTCAATAAAAGATATAAACATCCGACAATCCCGACGGAGTATTTCGGTCCTTGGTCAAACTCCTGTGCTTTTTAGTGGAACACTGAGAAAAAATCTAGACATTTTAGAGGAGTTTGAAGATCCTGACTTATGGCAGGCCTTAGAAGACGTGCAGCTAAAAGATTTTGTAGAGAATCTTGAGGCAAAGCTTAATCACGAATTGCTTGAACACGGTGCTAATGTCAGTGTAGGAGAGCGGCAGTTGATTTGCTTGGCTCGTGTGCTGCTGCAGCGAAGTAAGATTATTATATTGGACGAGCCAACTGCGCATGTCGACCCCGCCACAGAGCAGACGATTTGGGACATTGTACGGGAAAAGCTGAAGGACGCAACTGTTATCACTATAGCTCACCGTTTGAACACTTTAAAAGACTGTGAGATGATTTTGGTTCTAAAAGATGGAAGAGTTCATGAATTTGACAAATTTAATTCACTGGTGAGCACTCAGATCTGAAACTGGCATGGCTCTTTGAACGGACTCTGAGGAAAATTTTAACTTGGAGGCACGTCGCCGGATTTTGACTCCGGCTCTAGCAACCATAAACCAAAGTCCATTTGGTGCAAAAATGGAGCACCGGTTTTTTGTATCTGTAGTAAGATGATAAAAGATTAACCGTAACGATAACTGTGTGCCTTGGTTAAAAAAGCTGTTCCTCCTTTGAGAGAGTTGATCAGTTGTGAAACACTTTAAAAAATCGCTAGTTTCACCCAAGTACTCGGCTTCATCCAATTGAATAATTCTTTCCCAATTATATCAATATGCAAATATCTATTTAGTGTTTTTCATCAGAAGAAAGTCCCAATCTGATTGAGACCAATGAAATAAAAGTGTGTATGTTTCTTTTGTTGCTTGAAATGCTTCTACCCGAAATTCTAAACAGACCTTCCTTACATAATAAGCTTTAAGACTCCGCGAAGGAAACAAATAACATCAAGTTCTTTAGTTCTTTGATTGTTCGGCGGTTGCGGGGTTGGTTGGAAAAACTCATTTCACCAACGTGAAGCCACTTTAACCCCAAACATCGCACGTCTTGTTGGAAACCAAACATACTTTCTGAGTTCGCTTGCTTAAGCAGAAGTTTCCATATTTCGTCTGTGAACTAACTGAATACACCTTGTAACTTGTAGAAAGATAGAATTCCGTGAGCTACATTGTTGAAGTCGCTGTGCGTTGGACAAAATCTTTGAAAATTACACTTTCGATCGCTGTTCACAGGGGTGGTCTGCCCAAAAATCATTTTTGGCTTGTGGCGACGCAAAAGAAGAGAACTGGAGAACAACTAAACTATTTTTGAAACATGTGTCCTAAACCCTTTTCATGGGCAAAAAATGAAAGAAAACTTTTTTCCGACGGGAAGTCGAGAGGACCGCTCTTAGCGGGAGCGGCACTTAAGATGCTGGTGCATTCTGCTGAAATAACCGAAAACGTACGTACAGGCTTGAGCGGCTCATTCCGGGGCGGTGGATTATTCAAATTTTGATCTGTTAAGGTAAATGAGAGAACCGTGTTTTCTATGAGTTCACTCACCCGTTAAAAGAAACAAATTCGAGGCGTTGTAACCTTTGGTCACAATTACTCGGCTGACTTACGATGACTGACGATGACTTAAGTACTAAAACATGGAACGACCTAAAACCACCTAACACCACCTAAAACCACCTCAAAAACATCCACAGCCACCCGCAAACCATCTAAAACCATCTAAAAAAGGCATAAATGTCTAAAATAAGGCGAGACGACGAATAATTTAATATTCCCTCAATAGCAAAAGACTTAAAGAACTTTACAAAATGAACTAACAAGTTACAAAAAAAAATAAAGTAAAATAACAAACTCGTAGTCAAGACTTGACTTGGCTTTTTCTACCCTGGGTACCAGCAGACGTTTTGGCTCACGTCTAGAAAAAAGTTTGAGAAAGAAAGATCATTAAAAATATTTTAGGGGATCTGTGCTTACCTTCGGGGTCTTCCTTTAGCACGAACGCGCTGGCATTCATTCAGCATGCAGTTGTACGAGTGGTGCCACTTACGCAATAGTGACTCACGTTTTGCTCCAATTACATTTCAAGTGCTGTAATTATAAATGGAGAAAAACACTACCTTGAACCATTACGCAATCAAATGAAACGTGAGCCAAAACGTCTGCTTGTAAAGTTCTTAAGTCTTTTACTACTGAGGTAATAAAAAATATCATTGGCATGCTCTCGCATTTCATTTCGTGAGATGGTTGATAATACATGGGACCAGGGAGAGTAAGATTTCAGGGGGAGGCGTAGGTTTCGTTCGATTCTCGTATTTCATGTACGTGACTTGCTGTCGTTTCGCCTTATTTTAGACATTTATGCCTTGTTTTAGATGGTTTTAGATAGTTTGTGAATGGCTGTAGATGTTTTTAGGCGGTTGTAGGTGATTGTTGAAATTTTTGAGGTGGTTGTAGGTGGTTGTAGACGGTTGCAGGTGGTTGTGGGTGGTTTTATGTGGTTTTAGGTGGTTTTAGGTCGTTCCATGTTTTAGTACTTACCCGGCTGATGAACTTAATGAGGATTTCAGAGAGCTTTCTTTACAAAGCGCAAAGTGAAGTCAACAAAATTTAACTTGTCTAGGTAAGCTTGTCTTCTTTATCGTTTTGTTAAAAGACCTCGTTATACTTGAAATTATACTGATTCCGGTAAAACTAGCAGAGATATGGTGGCCTAACGTTAACAGAGGGCATACATACTTATCAAGGTCATTGTGTTGTGTTCTTTCGCGAGACATTTTACTGTGGGTAAGCACCAGGGTGTATAAATGTCCCAACAGTTCAGGTATAAAAAAAAGAATAAAAATTGAATAAATATGTGTAGGCAAAGCTTCTAAGCTTTTGAGCTCTTCTCAACATTCTAGAGAATGAAGATTCTTGTATGGAGCCTGATGAGATAATGTTAAACTCAAACACAGCAAAATTGAAACAAATTTAACCAGTTGTACGATATTTTTCGTACACCTAAAAACTCTAGGACTTTTTCTCTTTTAAAACGAACGTCTTTCATTTTCCTTTTTAACTCGTGGAAACGTGATAGCGTAGAAGCGAGTTGTTATGGGTACCTTGGGATATGTAAATTGCGTGACCCCTCGTAATTAGTCGTAATTAGTCGGCTCCGAACTCGAGATCTATCCTTCCGAAGAAGTCTTGGTGCCATTGTGATTGCTTCGATCGTTGCGATGTTTATTGTCTTTACACGGCTGTTTCGAAGGTTCCAGATTAGCGCTATGATCAAATTAGAGACCAAATCTGAAGGGTCTTCGAAGAGTCCATGCGCTAAACATAACGAGGAGCAGCGAGAATCACGAAGAGTTTGTGAGTGACAGAGCAAGCTGTTGACATGGAAATTCCTACGGAAACAAGTACCCATGACATAAAAAAAATGTTAGTTTACTTCATCGAACGTTTCAGCAGCTACACTAATTTCGGTCTTTTCGTTATGGTCGTTTCGTTTTATTGTTTTTCTATGCAAACGTGACTATTTTGATGGTAAAAATGATATATGATCGGTTTCTGAAAGTCGTTGCCGAGCACGTGACCATAATTTGGCCGGTGTTGTTTTGATCACTTGACGATCTTCCAATTAATTTCTATCGCATCCGTGTAAAAAAATACAAGCATATGCATTTACTGAGAAACAAAAGAGAAATTCAAAACTACGAGAAATTGCGAGTTATCGGCCTCTTCTGCTGCACGCGGGTCTTTTGGTGTAACATGCGTGTGTTTCCCATAGGTTATAAGCACTTCACGCACGTGGGAATGCTGCAATCACGGTATAAGCAGTGCAAGGTAGAATGGCTATTGTCAACCTGGAGTGCTTATGTGCGCCATTTTGCTTCATCACTCTTTGCCACTTCTAACACTTGAATATTATGAATAGTAATTCAGAGGGGGGGGGGGGGGTGAGGGTTAAAAGTTCTTGGAGATAGGCTAAAACAGTGTGCCGCTGGATAGGGTCGCATTTTAACGACTGCCTTGACTTTTATGGCGTTGCATTTTCAGCTATTTTCAGTAGAGTTACTAGAATGGGGTTACACATTTTTGAGACTCAAGGTGTAAGAAAATTATGGCAAGTAAGGATTCATAAGCAGGAAGATTCGTGGTAAAAGAGTTGTTATCGTATTTTAATATTTATTAAACGGCTCCCATTCCATTTTGGTCTTGCCCAAAAGCGGACAAAGATGAGGTGTATAACTGGCCACAACATAGGCTAAAATACGGCAGAGGTTCTGAGAAGCCAGCTGCACATACCCAGCAAAAAATGACCCATGTACCCCCCTCCCGGGGGGTTTCCATCACATACTCAAGCATCTGTTAACTGCGCGAGCGGGTCAAATATGTATGAGAAAACTAACTATGAGTGTGAAGTGAAAAACATGTCACAAAATTAAAATCAAATTCTAAATTACATATTTTCAAATAAGAAAAATGTTTATCCTCTAAATCAGGCTTCAGTAGCCCAAGGTCCTAAAAATGACTGATGTGATGATCCACTGAAATTCTGACATAATGATGCATTGATTTTTAACTGTAGATTGCATGAGCATCGAAACGGAAATTTTAATTTGTTTTAGTCCTTTAGGGTAATCAATGCATTTATTTCCTTGTTGTTTTGTAGGCCTCAAGAGAAAATGCCAAGAGGCGGTTACAGCAAAATATCTAGTGATGATGAAAAAGTAAGTTTTACATCCGCTCTTTTCTTTCGTTGGATGAACAGCGTCCTCAAGACAGGCAGTCAAAGACCTTTAGATCAGGATGACTTTTTACCGTTACAAGAAGAGAACTCGGCCTGTTTTGTCACCGAGAAGTTTCGAGAAAGCTGGGAAAACAAGAAAGTTCACTGCAAAAAAAATGGGAAAAAACTCAAGTTGTGGAAAAGCGTGTTTCAGATGCTCTCTGTTGAAGATGTCATCATTATTTTGTTGGGAAATAGTTTGTTTACAGTATCTCGCCTTCTCTATCCATTGCCTCTCGGATATCTTGTTGCCAAACTAATGTCAACTGAGACAGGCCATTCTATTTCCCTCTATGCATGCGCTTTGGCTTTGTGTTTCAATGCTTTGATCGGCAGTCTTGGAATGCATCATCAAGACTATAAAGGAGAAGTGTTGGGGATTCGAATAAGCAGCGCCTTGAGAGGTCTGGTGTACCACAAGGTAAGTACGGTTCAGCTTAAAGGTACTAAGGCATTTTTCTATTACTCCTAAAATTCTTCAGCCCGGGTTAGACACTCAAAAAAGAAAAAAGTTATCCATCCGATCCGGAATTGCTATTTCCAGAACTTAAAATCTTGTTATCAGTTGCGGCCTCTGGGAGCCAGGGAACGATGTCATTGAATCAAGCGAAGAGGCAAATTGGTTTTTGTGCAAAAAGCTGAAAATTGAGGGGGCAGAATAGTGCGTGGTCGCCACAATCACAACTGATTTCTCCAGTCAGCGGTGTGGTTAACGATGTCAGTTATTTGTTGTGTAAGTATAAGTGAACAATCTCACTAGAAATCATAACAAATATATCTTCACTTGTCAGAAAAATTGTTTCTACTGGGGTGACGGACTTAGTCAAAAATCAGGGACTGCTCGTAGTCTCATAAATTTTAGAGAACACTTACTCTCTTTGTTACTAGCTCCAAACAAACGAACAAACAAACCGGCAAACGAACAGTGTGAGTCAATTTGATGTCCTTAATGATCTGCAGACGCTTCTTCTCAGCAAGCAGACGTTACTGAAATTCACAGCTGGACGCGTAATTGACCTGATATCCAATGACGTGAAGCGAATGGAGGAAGAGACCATCAAGTTTTTTTTCTTGACCATTTTCGCATTCTTTAGCACTGCGGGATCAATGTTCCTTATCACATATTTGATTAGCTGGCAGGCTGTAGTGGGAGTTATCTTCATGCTTTTTCTACTGCCGTACTTTGCGGTCATGTCCTATTTCAGTGCTAAGCTGCGCCTACGCACGGCAGCCGTGTCCGATCAGCGCATTTCTTTGATGAACCAAGTTGTGTCCGGGATCCGCGCGATCAAAACGCATGCGTGGGAAGATGAATACCGAGAAAAAATAAAGCATACTCGAAGGTGAGGTCAGATGTTATGTCAACTCAGGAGGTCAGAGGCTAAAAATCTCGAGTCTCGATGGGGTGAAGGCTTTCGCGGCAAACGATTAAAATTTTGGTCAGTAGACTAAAGGTTAACCCAAATTTGTGTTGGAGATGGGAATTATTTTTACGGTTAATTTTTTTACGACTAACGGTTAAAATTTGTCAATTTTTACGCCTAACGGTTAAATGATTTGGCTCACGGCTAACGGCTAACCCCAATGAGACCCTCAACTTAGCAATCTTAGCTATGGAAAGTAAATTTATTTTTGATTGAGGTATTCTGAAAGTAGTTCTGTAGGTATTTCAAAATTATTCCACGAGCGTACGTTTGATGCGAGATTATACCATCGCAATCATTGGTATTCCTCGCTATCTGATTGGCGTTCATCGGTGCCATTTATTAACGAATCGCTCCACTTATTGCTCTAAATCGCATCTTTTTCCCAGCTAATGAGAACGTTTACTTAAAAAAAATAAAAACCAATCAGATCTCAAGGCTCGGTGAGAGTATCCAATCAGACTGCAGGAAACTGAAAGACAACTTCTGCAACTTTTTACAAACCAGGTCGGCACTAGATCAATAAAATATTTGTACAGACTAAAAAATCCTGTATTTGAGCGACTGAATTTTGCGATTTCACAATGGATGTAGAAACGCACGAGGTAAATGAACTTCGTGTCGTGCACTTTTTGTCTGAAATCGTACTTTTGATTTCAAACCATGCTGTGTGCTTGTTTGATTTTCGAATCACGCGTATGATTTCAGGCGAAATTGCACTCCACTCTGTTCATTACCATTATTATTGATAGAATTGTCCAAGGTCAGATATTCCTGTCGGTGCTTGTAAAATTTCATTCTAACTTAATACTAACCAATCTTGCTGTTATCGACGGAAGGGTAGACTGCTGAAACGAATGACTCCCCATGGGGCTTTATTGAAAAGTTCTTCAGTGTACTGATTTGAAAAATACGTCAATAAATAGTTCATGTAACAACTTTTATTATTAAACTTTGAATAAATATTTTTCTATCGTTTGAGGCGAGATTGCACTAGATTTGAAAATTTATTAGCCACAAATTTTGTGAGCCCTTCTGATTTGTGATTTTTACGCATTTTTAGGTATGACATTCCACTGAGCATTCGCATATAACATGGGATAAAATTTTTTTTTCAGGCATGAAATCAGTGTCATTTCGAAGAAGACAGCCATTAATTCAACCATTGATGCTTTGATTTACTCTGTGGTTCCAATGGCTACTCTTGTTTCAGTAATCGTCATGGTGTTAACGGGACAAACCCTCAAGCCTCCTGATGTTTTTATGCTCCTTTGCTTTATGCGAATACTTAAAAATAGCTGCTTCTATGACTTGCCCGTTGGCTTTATGGGAACATATGATGCATTCGTTTCGCTTGGAAGAATCGAAGAATTTCTTCTTTTGAATGATATGTCTGAGACCTCATTTGGTGATGAATGTAAAGAAGACAGACTTCAAACAGAAAGTGGCTTAACTAGACCAAATATCTGTTTCTCTGATAGCCAAACTGAAAATATGAGCCGAGACAGTTCCTACTTTGCGTATCACGAAAAAGACCCAATACCTACCACTGTATGTGTTTCGAATTTGACGTGCAAGCAATACCTTCGTGAAGACGAGTTCATTCTCCAAGATATCGACATAGTCGTACCTCCACAGAGTTTAACAGTTATCACCGGACCAGTAGGAAGTGGAAAATCTACTCTGCTCTCGGCGATTGCTGGTGAAATACCTTACGCAAGTGGAACAATTAAATACCAGGGTTCTGTCATTTATTTGCCTCAGTCTGCTTGGGTGTTCTCGGGAACGATAAGAGAAAACATTTTGTTTGGTCAGCCTTACGAAGAATTCAAGTACGAAAGAATAGTCGAGGCTTGTGCTCTGAAGGAAGACATCCAGCGGTTTCCTGATGGCGACCTAACGATTGTGGGAGAACGCGGTGAAGTTCTGAGCGGAGGACAACAAGCGAGAATCAGTTTAGCGCGCGCAGTTTATGCTGACGGAGATCTCTATTTATTGGATGATCCACTGAGTGCTGTCGATTTCAAAGTTGGTCAACATATCTTTGAAAAGTGCATGAAAGATCTACTGGGTAACAAAGTTGTTCTTTTATCCTCACACCATCAACAGCACATGGAAAACGCCGGCCAAGTGATTGTGTTGAACAAGGGCCGTGTGCTGGAGAAGGGACGATTCACTGAGCTACAAGAGCAAGGCATAATTAGCTCAATCGTTGACTCTCATTTTAAAGCATCTATGAAGAACAACACTGAGCCATATGAGACGGTTGGGTTGGAGACCAAGGAGAAACACGATGATATTAATAAATGTCAGGAAATACTTCCCCTGCCCAATGCGGGCAAGAGTTTAGAGATAGCACCGGAGGATCGCACAATCGGAGTGGTAACATCTAAGCTTTATTGGGACTACTTCACAAGTGGAGTGCATCCCTTAACAATAATTGGAATGGGCGTTTTATTTCTCATCTCTGAAGGTAAACTAGCACCTAGACTGAGCATTTGCTCAGAGTTAGATCCAAAACATTAGATGTTAAAAAAGTAACCTTTTTTTCATTTCCTTTTTCTTCTTTATTGAATATTGTATTACAATTTACCTTGCAGTACTCTCTGTTCCTAGGTAAAGCTTTACTTACGAGAAAAGAAAAATTCTAATTCAACCGCGCATCTTTGTTTGTTTGTTTGTTTTTTTTTCAGCCGCCATAGTTGCTCCGGACTTTTGGCTCTGGTTTTTAACAGAACAAAACCAAGAGGATCAGAAAGACAGGACTTATCTTTCTATTTACGCCTGTCTTGTGAGCGTGTGTCTTATATTTACCGTTGTTCGAGCTTATGGTTTCCTCCTGATTTGTCTGAGGTGTGCTGAACGTCTGCACGATAAAATGCTTTTAGCTATATTACAAGCACCTGTTCTGTTCTTTGATTCAAATCCCGTGGGAAGAATCCTGAATCGCTTTGCTAGTGATATCGGCTGCGTGGATGAGCTGCTACCCAAAACATTCTTGAAAGCAGTGCAGAATCTCTTGTCGATATCCATCTTAATTCTGATATCGATTACCACAAATCCTTGGCTTTTCTTTCTTGCCTTTCCACTGACGATGATGGTAGTGTATATTTCCAAGTATTACTTGAAGACTGCCAGAGAGCTGAAAAGGTTGGAGTCGATATCCCGAAGCCCAGTGTTCTCTCATTTTTCGGAGACTCTGGTAGGACTGGACACGATTCGCACCAGAGGAAGGCAGGCAGATTTTGTGGAGACATTTTACAGGTAGATCATTGACACTGATACTTACCGCGTGGTGGGGGGAGGGGGAGGATTTTTTTGGGGGGATCACATGGTTTTCAGGTAGGGCAGAGGAGTTCTTTAAAGCGTGATTTTGATAAGTGTATGCTGTCTTACAAAAATTGAAAAAACAAACCACAAATACAAATCAAACAACCATGCTAACAAACACCACTCACTTACTCATACACGCATACAAACAAAACACCAAACAATTCATCGATATAATTTCATAACTTAACTGTCGACAAAATACACTTCTAAAAGTGCAAATTTAACACTTAGAAACACGTTCAGAAAAAATTCTTATAAAAAAAGTACAAATAGTTTGGGGATTCATTATGCACGATGAAATATGTCAAATGGAACAAATATTCCAATTTACACAAGACTACACAATTTACGCAGATTTGTGGCCCGAACCTTTATCTGGACCAGAGAGGTGGACCCAGGTAAACTATATGATTATCGAAATGACCTGGGGAAAGTGGGGTGAATTACACAATGCGGGAAGTTCTAGGAAACAATTTTCCCTTTTTATTGTTTCCTTGGTATGTTTATAGGCTACATTATGTTGTCAGGCCAAAGACCGATCTTAAGTTTATACGTTAATTGGCCTCCGTAAAGAGTTTAAAAGTTGACGTTTCGAACGTTAGCCCTTCGTCAGAGCGAAAGGCTAACGCCTGATGAAGGGCTAATGCTCGAAACTTCAGCTTTTGAACTCTTTACGATGGCCAATTTACGATATCAACTCAGTTGATAATGCTTAATTACCCTGTTATACTCCCCCACTAACGTGGCACCACAGTTTATTTAGAAACTTGCCCCGTTAGGTTTATATGCCCTGGTTCGACTTCAGAGTACAGCCAACAGATAAAATTGTTATCATTATCAAGCTAAATTTCTTCATTGTAAACGTTTAATCCCGGCAGATATCAAGATGTTCATAATCAGTCGTACATTTTGGTGATGGCCAGTGGTAGATGGTTAGGAGTCCGTTTGGATTGTCTCGCTTCCCTGTTAGTTGGTGCAGTTGCTCTGGCCGCAGTACTGGTCTCTCAAAATGCCGGTGAGCTCTACAATGACCCTGTTGTTAGTTTCTATCTGAGAATATGTATAGTCGCGAGTTTGGTTACAGCATAGTGTTAGTGAGACAGTGGCAATGGACTACAAAACCTGTTGTTTAATGGAGCATTTCGTGCGGTGCACACTACTTGACGTATGTCACAGTAAATAGTTAGTTTCCCTCCGGTGCTGACTATAGAAAAAAAGGAAGGAAGAAAAAAGAAAAAAAGTAACCAAAAAAAAAACAAAACAAGACAGACTCTGCACACCCCAACATAAGTACGCATATTCTCTATACTGTTCTCTGTACATTTCCTTAGGAACTGGCCAGGAGATTTTTTTTTCACAGTCAAGAGCCTCTTCAGTTGGTGATCATTTCCTTGATTCAGGGATGATATTGTGCGGAGAAATCAGACATTAGTCACTCTCAGGGGTTAAAGGGTTAACAATCCTTTAAAAAGAAACTGAGAAGGCAGTCAGAAGGTAGCAGCAGTAAGGCTGAGCATCATAAAACTTACAACAACAGCAGAAATAACAATAATGGGAACTTAATAGTGAAATCAATTTTGCCTAATTGGTCATTTACTTGGTTCAGAATTTTTAAAATGACAGTCCAAATATCTTTTCAGCTTTCGCTGGCCTTTCACTTGTTTACGTCATCCAAGTTATGGTAATCACTCAATATACTGTTAGAAAAGCCGCTGAAGTGGAGAATTACATGACGTCAGTTGAAAGAGTTCTGACGTATACTAAACTTAACTGTGAGCCTGGGTACAAAGTAGAACGACACCCCCCTAAAGATTGGCCAAGTGAAGGACGTATTGCATTCAGAAATGTATCATTGACGTATTATCCGGGAGGACCTCAAGTGCTGAAGGAAATAAATCTTAATATCAAAGGAGGAGCAAAGATCGGAGTTGCTGGCCGTACGGGAGCTGGGAAATCATCGTTAGTGGCAGCTCTTATGCGCATGCCTGATGCTGACGGAGAGATAATTATTGACGAGATTTCGATAAAAGATATAAACCTCCGACAATCCCGACGAAGTATTTCGGTCCTTGGTCAAACTCCTGTGCTTTTTAGTGGAACACTGAGAAAAAATCTAGACATTTTAGAGGAGTTTGAAGATCCTGACTTATGGCAGGCCTTAGAAGACGTGCAGCTAAAAGATTTTGTAGAGAATCTTGAGGCGAAGCTTAATCACGAATTGCTTGAACACGGTGCTAATGTCAGTGTAGGAGAGCGGCAGTTGATTTGCTTGGCTCGTGTGCTGCTGCAGCGAAGTAAGATTATTATATTGGACGAGCCAACTGCGCATGTCGACCCCGCCACAGAGCAGACGATTTGGGACATTGTACGGGAAAAGCTGAAGGACGCAACTGTTATCACTATAGCTCATCGTTTGAACACTTTAAAAGACTGTCAGATGATTTTGGTTCTGAAAGATGGAAGAGTTCATGAATTTGACAAATTTAATTCACTGGTGAGCACTCAGATCTGAAACTGGCATGGCCCTTTGAACGGACTGAGGAAAATTTTAACTTGGAGGCACGTCGCCGCATTTTGACTCCGGCTCTATTAACCATAAACCAAAGTCCATTTGGTGCGAAAATGGAGCACCAATTTTTTATATCTGCAGTAAGATGATAAAAGATTAACCGTAACAATAACTGTGTGCCTTGGTTAAAAAAAGCTGTTCCTCCTTTGAGAGAGCTGATCAGTTATGAAACACTTTAAAAAATCGCTAGTTTCACCCAAGTACTCGGCTTCATCCAATTGAATAATTCTTTCCCAATGATATCAATATGCAAATATCTATTTAGTGTTTTTCATCAGAAGAAAGTTCCAGTCTGATTGAGACCAATGAATTAAAAGTGTGTATGTTTCTTTTGTTGCTTGAAATGCTTCTACCCGAAATTCTAAACAGACCTTCCTTACATAATAAGCTTTAAGACTCCGCGAAGGAAACAAATAACATCAAGTACTTTAGTTCTTTGATTGTTCGGCGATTGCGGGGTTGGTTGGAAAAACTCATTTCACCAACGTGAAGCCACTTTAACCCCAAACATCGCACGCCCTGTTGGAAACATACTTTCTGAGTTCGCTTGCTTTCGAATCGAGTTCGAACCCAATTCAAGTTAATTTGATTCGATTGCTACATACGGTGGGTCGGGTGGTTGATAAAAAGCTCTTTTTCAGCACCAGTAACGGAAAACATTTCTAGCAAAACGACTTGCAAGTCTCCACGAAAGGAAACCATTTACGATTTATGGGAGTATTCTAAGACATTTGTTTGCAAAAAGGTGTAAAAGACTTGAGAATAAAAACCGGAGAATGCACCTTTTATTCGCACTAAGATCGAACGAAGAACAGCAGCCAAAAATTTTAAGATCTTCTATCTAGGAAGGGCTAGATAAACGTCTAGTTAGGTATATGAAAAAAAAAAACTCAGCAGAAGGAATTTTAAATAATTAGCAGACTCTGTTTATTTTTCGGGAAAACCGCGAGGGGCAGAGGTAGCCAATAAGATTTGTTCGCAGAGATGGCGGGAAATCCGGGAATTCTTCACACCCCACACCCAGCTCAGGGTAATATGAGCCCTGAGTTTCCGCTACATAAAGGGCCACTGTATATCACTTCATACTGTCGCGAGTTTAATTTTGCGAAGGTTGTTCTGTGATTGACGGCCGATTGCAAAATGAACAAGCTCGCTATTGCCCTTTTTCATGCGCTTTTAGTTTTCTTTTTCTCTCCGAAGTCCAGTGATGGACAAGGATTGAGACCTCAACCGATAAATATCGCTCAAGGGAAGAAAATCGAAGCAACTGCAACATGTGGGGAAGATGTCAGCGAGCCAGAACTCTTCTGCAAACTGGCCACTGTACCCGGGAAGCTGGGCATTCTAGGGTTGTCCTGCGATCACTGCGAACCAGATACGTTTACCAAGGATCACTCGATCAAATATGCCATCGATGGAACGGAGAGATGGTGGCAATCTCCTCCGCTGTCCCGCGGCCTACAGTACCAAAAAGTAAACATCACGATTGATCTAGGACAGGTAGTATTTCTCCGTATACATGATTCACGCGTAGTTTCTTTGTCCTTGGTGTTGCTGTTTCGTCAAATGCCTATCGCTGTACTGCAATGTGATTGTTCGGAAAGATAAGTCAAGGGGTTTCGCCACTATCGAGCACACTGGGATTTGTTGTTAGTATTGAAAATTATGAGCCTAACTAGTGTAAGAAGAAGCTTTACTGTGGTTTGGAAAGTTCGTTCAGCAAACCAGCTGAAATTTCAGTCCATTGTGACACGTGTGAGGGGAACATTTTTCGCACCGAGGAATCAAGAAACCGAGCGTACAGAAATCTCACTTATGTGTGAGACAAATTGAGTATGCATCATGTAATATTCTGCACTTATTCACACTTCAATACCCATACATTGTAAATCATAAATCACGCTGCGTCTTTTTTATTTCTTGTACGCATCTCTCGAGGAAATTTAAGATTTTAATTGAAAACCTTATGTTCAACTTGCATCGATCAAGGTCCAGAAAAGCGAAGGATGTAAAAAAGTAACCAACAAATCCTAACATTTGAATTCTTTCATTAGGTTTCGGGCATTTAAAAACCGTACTTTGTCTTATTTGAGATATTCTACCTTTGGATTGAACAATTGGGTAAAATAAAATGGGAATTTTCCCCTATTTGTTCCTAAAGACAGGAATGTTGAGACTGCCAGGAATGTACGTTTGGTTTTCCAGTGTCTACTCTCTTTGGGAGGTTTCTTAAAGCTTTCCTGTTGGGTTTTAATTTTAATTTGACAAGGTGCCTCTTTTCTGTATCATTTGTGTAACACACCTTGAAGATGCGTCTTGGAAAACCAAGTTGTCATTTAACATTTATCTGCTATGATATAGACTTCTTTCTGTAGTAACAGCTCCAGAGATTTGAGAAATCTAAGCAAAATGATGAATAATCAAAGTTTTGATGAGGAAGGAGTCTTTGATAGGGTTGTAGATGGTAAAATAAGTATTTTTTAATGGTTCAACTAAGATTGTATATTAAGCTTAACCTGTTTTCTCATGTAGGAATACCAAGTAGCCTATGTTATAGTAAAAGCTGGCAATGCTCCACGCCCAGGTACATGGGCCTTAGAGAAATCTGTTGATGGTGGAAGAACATTCACCCCATGGCAGTACTTTGCTACTACTAACAGTGATTGTCTGTCGTACTTTGGAAGCTCAGCACTGTTGCAGTCATTTAAAGATGATACCACGGTCACTTGTACAACAAGCTACTCTCAGGTTCCACCTTTTGAAAATGGGGAGGTGTGTGTCATGAGATTTTTTAGTTGTCTGATTAGCTGTAATGGATAGAAATGACTATCTTTTTTCTCCAAAACCACAGATTTATTTAGCTGTATGTGTTATCAGGAAAATCAAGATGTTTCCTTAAATGTAATCAAACCTCTGTAATTGGACACACAAGCACACCAAAATAACAATTTAGCTATCTTTGAAAAATTATAATTATTATAAGTTTGAAACACTAGAATTTTGTTGCTATGTAATTTGCAAAAATAATCTGGTATAGCTTCTCACCTTAGTTAAATTCATGCAAATCTCTTCACATTTCAGATCCATATTTCATTAATTAATGGAAGGCCAGGAGCAGCAAACTTTTCTTACAGTCAGGCATTACAGGTAAATGTTGTCTCCATTTGGCAAGCAAAATTGGTCAGTATCAATCAACAGGACTTACAATATTCTGTTTAATTCATTTTGGGGCAATTTCATGATAACTTAATAACGATTTGCTAAGTTCTTCTACTCATGTTAACAAACTGAACATGTAAAGAATGCAACTTAGTATGTGAATGGCTTTTTATTGAAATGTCATGTTATTGTTTTCCCTAGTATACAAAATTGATGCTTGTTTCTTTTAGGAATCTGCTGAGAGATCTTTGGAAATATAAGGAAGCAGTAAAAACCAATTTTAAAAGACCTTAACTATTGATAATGCATTCCAGACACTAAGAGTAGAATCAGCCAAGCTTAAGATGTAAATAAACATTTTTCCCTTGCTGGGCATCAATAAGCATGGAAACCAATTCTTTTCTTTATTTACATCTAAAACAGTGAAACATTTTATTACAGGAGTGGACTCGTGCTACTCACATAAGACTCAGGCTGTTAAAAGTGAAGACTTTGTTAGCTGATCTGTTACCACTGGCAAGGAAAGATCCATCAGTTACTAGAAGGGTTTGTAGTAATGCTGTCTCGTGTATTCAAATTCACTATCTTTCTATTTTAATTAATATTCCCTCAAAAGATAGGTTTTGTAAATTTTATCAATGAGTTCTTATTCATTAAGTACTTCAGTGAAAGAAGAAAAATTTGGATACATACACTTTGAAATCATCTTAACTTCTTAAATCCCAGAAAATCAGATGTAATTCTCCTTACTGCCTGCTATACATACCTTATTGTGTTGGTTTGGAGAATTTGGTATTGGATGAAGTAGTTATCACCTAATTGATATTCACCTTAAGTTCATTTGTTTTGTTTGCAGTATTTCTACTCAATAAAGGATATTTCAGTTGGGGGAATTTGTATGTGTAATGGCCATGCTGATGAATGTATTCAAACTGCAGAGGACTCACAGTTCAGATGCAAATGTAAACACCAGACATGTGGCATCAAATGTGAAGAATGCTGTGTAGGATTTGTGCAGAAGAAATGGAGACCTGGAACTGCAGAAAGTAGCAATGAGTGTGAAGGTGATTAAAGAGTTTTATGTGTTTAGTTCATACTCAGGTAATGTGGCTAAGGGCCCTTGGCTTGTAATCTGGCAGTCCCAGATTCAAGTCTTCAACCCTGCTACTCACTGGATTTGTTGCTGGTTTCTCTGAGTTCAATGTCTTGGCAGTGTTTTGTAAATCATGTTTTCTATCATTACCAACCTTTTCCAATTAGCCACTCACCCATTTGATAGATTTTAAGTTGAACTATGTGGTGTTCAGGCTGTGTATAAACTGTGCCTATTTTTTAATCCCTAATTTTTGCCTGATGGGTATGTATAGTGTATATTTTTGTTGAGTTTGTGAAAAAGCTCAGGGTGTGGTGTTCAGACTAGTATTATAGTGATGTGTTCTTATTTTTATCAAGTTTATTTGTTTTACTTTCCTAGCCTGTAACTGCCACAACCATGCATCTGACTGTTATTATAGTGAGGAAATAGATCAGCAAAAGGGAAGTTTAGATATGAATGGGAACTATGAGGGTGGAGGAGTGTGCATCAACTGTCAGGATAACACGGCTGGAATTAACTGTGAACAATGTAAAGCAGGATACTATCGACCAGCAGATAAGGCTAAGACAGATCGTGATGCTTGTAAAGGTATGGCTGTAAACTATTATAAGACTGATGTGCTATAAAATGCTACCAGAATACCCACCTTTAATTAGATCATAGCCTTAACTTATATTTTTTTTTTTTCACTTCCAACTTGTCATGCAAGAAAGACCAATGATGCAGAGCTTGGCATGTAGATCACACGGTGATGTCACATACTGGGTGATTGTAGCCAGATTTGACGCAATTCTTGACTAATCAGAGCACAGGATTCCATCTTACCTTTATATAATAACTGACACTCAAACTATCAGTTTTTCAGATAGTGGCATTAACTGCACATTTTTTTGTACATTACAGCTTGTACATGCGACAGAAGGTTTTCCACTGGTCAATGTTTTGATGGTGATGGGCGGTGCCAGTGTCTTGATAACTACAGTGGACCTAATTGTACTCAGTGTAATGAGGGATTTTATGGATTCCCCAATTGCAAACGTGAGTTAAATTTTGTTTGTGCTTTGTTTATGAAGGACTTGGTTCAGGACTTACTCATTTGTTTTTCAGTTCTTATTGATAACTTAGTTGGAATAAACATAAAAGTTCCATGTCAGAAATATTGTTATTTATCATCAGCTTGTGACTGCCATCCATTGGGTACAAGTGGACGTGTGTGTGGCCCAACAGGTGATCAGTGTCCATGTAAACCAAACTACACAGGAGCTAAATGTGATCAGTGTGCTCAAGGCTATTATGGCTTCCCAAACTGCAGCCGTGAGTACATATATTAAGAAGAGAGGTTAATTGCAAGGCCACATTTTGAATTTCTTGATTGATTAATACATAGTTTTTCTTATGCAATTGGCTGAAGAATATTCTCCGTGTCTGAATAAACAGTAGCTCAGGTGAACAAACTTTAGCTGGGGAGTTCTGGAGAATTATCTAATCTTTACCCAGTTATCACAGTGTTACCACATAATGTGTTACTCTATTTGAAATAGCATGTGTAAATATTTTCCAAAAAACTTCCACCACTCTCGTTACTGCAGCATGGTACACAGATTCTGTATGACCTCTTTCATTGAATGTTTTACAAACTTACTGGAAAGACATTCTTAAGAAGATTCAGAATACTAAGTATTGTTAATTTTTCTTATCTTAAATGAATGTTTTTTTTTGACTGTGTTAAATTTCAACAATCCATGTATGAATTTGTTACATTATCATTTCTATGTGTTGTTTTGTTTCAGGATGCAACTGTGATGGGTTAGGGTCACATTCAAGCGACTGTGATGTCAAAGATGGACAGTGCAGATGTCGTCAAATGTATACATCCAGACAGTGTAATCAGTGCAGTAAGGGATTCTACAGCTTTCCTGAATGCAAAGGTAAGACATATTAAACAACTGCTAGCCAGGGTATTTTAACTTTTTTACCCCCAAGATACACATTTTCTTGTAAATTAGTAAGGAGAGTTTGGTGATAGAACAAGATCACAACTTCTACCTCATGACTTTGAGTGTTCTCAATGCTTGTTTGCTGTATATGTATGGATATTAAAGCAAGAAGTTACAGGTTAATCACTTATGGAGCAAAAAGGTTTAACTTTACTTCCTCAGTATTACTTTTTGTTTTGGCTTGTAGAACAGTCTAATAATCCATATAATTACAATCTAGATTACATTTGATAGTGTCTCTCTATATAGAGGTTACAGATGATATCAAATGTGGTGTTGACAAAAAGGTGGTTCATTAGAGTGAGGAGGTGTGTTTCTGATGACTTTACCACATTTTTGCATCTACTCTGATCTAATTCAGAACAGACACACCACCATGGAATTAACTTCTTCTATGTACCTAACAGTAAATATAGACTGTATTTAGCATATTCATTTCATTGGGGACTTATGGATGCTTACATTTGTCAAATCTGTATTATTTCTTGCCCTAGTTTGTGACTGTGATGCTGAGGGTACTGCCAGAGACATCTGTAATCCCAACACTGGAGCTTGTATTTGTATGGAGAACTATGCAGGACCTCGCTGTGATGTTTGTAATGAAGGATACTACAATTTTCCAAGGTGTTCAGGTAACTTCAACACATGCATTGTTATATACTGCAAGTTAACATGGAAGAACTAAATTTATGGATCCAGTTTAAGTACAAGTATCTACTTAAAACCAGACTTGTTGGAATATGAAATAAAAACCTCATCAAGACACAATTTGATGTGACCAAAGAACTATACAATGTAACACTAATGTGTAAATAATAATGACACCAACAACATCAAAAATACCCACATCAACAACATTTGATCTAGTGATGATGATAATAGTAGTGATTATATCTTGTATTTAGAGCCATATCTCTGTTGATGCAAAGACACTAAACACAAGACTGGTGCCAAAAAAAGCTTATGTAGTACAATTAAGGTCCTCACAACTTTTGTCTTTCGCCAAATTTCTTGACTTCCTTTCTTTCATGTTGGATAGATTTTCAAACTTCAATTTAATTTTTAGAGCACAGGAGTTACAAGTCTCCTTGTTCTCAAGTAAAAATTCCTGCAAATTTTTTGAGAAGCAGCTCACTGGTTTGTAAACAAGTTACTTTCAGCTTCAGTCACTGCCCTTTGTCTTTCAGACTGTGGTTGTTCAAGAGAAGGCTCACTTTTATTAGCATGTGACCAGCAGGGAAGGTGTGCATGCAAAGACAACTATGATGGACCAAAATGTAGTCGTTGCGGTGTTGGATTCTACAGCTACCCAAGATGTGTCAAATGTTCTTGTGATCTTCGAGGTTCAGTTCATGAGTTTTGTGAGCCAACCACAGGACAGTGCCAGTGTAAAGGATCTTTCCGTGGTATAAACTGCAATCGCTGCCGCAGTGGGTTTTATGGATTTCCTGACTGTCAAGCCTGTCAATGCAATCCAGCAGGAATTAAACCACTTCCTGATGGACAGGCAGTAGACTGCTCCTTATCAAACGAGGTGAGTTATTTTATGCTATGAAATGGAATAACTCATTTGAAAATATGAAACAGGTTCTTTTGAATAAATTGCCAGAGTTTTGAGCTCAAATTTTGTCAACATTGCCAGTTGGGCACTGAAGATTATGAAATTGTTGGAGATTTTTTTTCCCCCCCTCCCCCCTCCCCCCCCCACCTAAAAAAAAAAAAAAAAAAAAACCACTTATGGATAAAAGGGCAATTTCCTACGCAAGATAAGTTTTAAGTTTTTTCATTTTATTGCATGGTAATAGAATTTCCATAAAACCTGGATTGAAGTTCATGTGAGTTACTTTCCTTTATTTAGTTTATTAAATTTGTCGAACTTGTCATCACAGGGTCAATGTGACTGCAAGGATAACGTGCAAGGTCTTGCATGCACAGAGTGTAAAGATGGCTACTACTTCCTTGATAGCAATAATCCTCTAGGCTGTGATAACTGTGAGTGCAATATGGATGGTGTGATTGGTGGCCTTCGCATTTGTGACAAGGAAACTGGACAGTGTCCTTGTAAGCTTTTTGTTGCAGGCAGGAAGTGCACTCGATGCAAACCAGGGTTTTATGGTCTGGAAGGCCGTAAAGTGTTTGGCTGTACAGGTAATACAGTTATTTTAATCATACAGGCAAGGTTACACTCATTGCTTTTTTGCATGATAGCCTGGGGTTTTTAGATGAAAGTTGGGGTAATATGGGTGTGTGTCAATATAGACTATAACTGCTGTTGCTTAAGTGGTGTCACTACCTTTCCCTCCTGTGGATGGTTTGCCAGTTAATCGGCAGTAACCTTCGAACCTTTCTCTTTCAGGTCAACAAGTGCACTATAGTATCTAGAATTAAGTAAATTTTGGGAATTTGCACCTTCAAAGAGATTTAGATTAATGCTGTAAGTAGTGAATTAATTTTGGATACATGTTATAGGTTGTGACTGTGATGTTGGAGGAGCATATGACCAGTTTTGTGATGTCAGCTCAGGGCAGTGTAATTGTCGAGTTAATGTTGATGGGAGAGACTGTAGCCGGTATGGACTTAACATTCATGATCATTTAATGTCTACATGTCAGCTTAACATGCTATTTCTGTAGTCTCACTGTGCAGTATGTTTAGCTTGTCTATAGTGACTACAATGGCTCACATGTGTTCAACCTTTTAACCCCTAAGAGTGATTAACATCTCATTTCTTCCTACAATATCATCCCTGAATCAAACATTAAGGTCATGAGAATAAAGGTAATGATCACCAACTAAAGATATTCATTATTGCTAAACAAATTTTCCTCGTTAATACTACAGGGAATGTATAGAGAATGGTGTAGAGAATATGTATACTGATGTTAAAGTGTTAAGTGTTAATTTTACATTTGACTTGTGCTTTTCAGGCCAGCCTCTCAGCATTACTATCCAACTTTGCTACAAATCAAGGCTGAGATGGAGGATGGAATGGCACTCCCTACTAAATCAACCTCAGACCAAGATGTCCTCTCTCCAGACGTGTCAATATCAGATGATGGTCGACCTGCTAGATTTGGTTTTGATGAAAGTGTGTTTCCTGGCTTCTCTTGGAGGGGATATGCCACCATGTCTGATATCCAGGTACTGTAAGAGCTACAATTTAATGCTGAGGATTCAAGTGTTAGCCTTTCAACATTTGTCTGACAAAGGGGTGATGCTTGAAACATCAGCTTTAGAAACTCTTCACAGTGGCCATTAACATCATCAAGTCAGTGTATAAAACCAAGTCATCTTGTAATATTCCCACAGCACCGCAGTTTCTTTATAAACTGGCCCCCTCTATTTATCTGGTATTTAATGATTCAATTGTTTTCCTTGTATTTTATCAAAAAAAGGTGATGGTGAAACACATTTGAATTAATAAACTGAAAAGAATTTGATGAATAAAAGATGATAAGTAGTAAGGGTTTATTTAAGTTGCTGAAATGTGAGAGTTCTCTCTTTATTAATGTTATACTTTCTGTCTTTCATGCAGAGAGCAATAAAAGTAACTCTGGACATTCCAAAGACAACTCGTTACCACATCATATTTTACTCCATTACAAATGGAAGTTCACCTGTAACTGGTGAGGTGATGCTGACACCTAAAGGAGGTGAAGGAAGCAAACAAAGCAGCAAGGTCACATTTCCAGTCAAGCAGGTTGGCTCAGCAAATATTGCCACTCATCATACTGTTGGAGAGAAAGAAAAGGCTACTCAGTTCATGTTGACCAAAGGGAAATGGGATTTGATTCTGGCTCTTCCACCAGCAAGTGTTCTCCTGGTGAGTCACATATAAAAAGAGCTAAAATTCAGTTGTGATATAACCAGTAGTTAGAACCAATGTTACAGCACTTAATCCTTTCACTCCCAGAAGTTATCAACATGCACCTTCTCCCTACAATTCCAATATGTTATCCTACAACCAGGAAAGAGATGAGACAAGATTTATCAGCAGAGAGTGATAATTTACTGATACTTACAGTTCTTCAAGCTATGGGCAAAGAAACAATTTCTCATAAATTAAAAAATCTCTACAAATACTGGGAAATAATTAATATTTGTGCATACAGAAGTGATGTAGGCCTGCATAGCTTGTATTATTCATTACATCCATTTTCTTGTAATGTATTTCAATCTAGAAAACTTTTGATTAATTTAGGCTCTGAAATTTGAGCTAGTTAAAAACTGTTAACACCTTTAACTTTAATTTTGATATTCTCCAAAATTTTCTCTTCACATTTTCTATGGTACTGGCTAGGAGAATTAGTTTGACAATCAAGGTTTCTTAAAATAATGATCCTTTCCTTTACTCTCATGACCTTTATATCAGATATCAAGGGTATACTGTTAGAAGAAATTAGAAGCCAGTTGCTCTTAGGGGTTAAAAGGTTAAAATGGTATTATTTTGGGGTTGCATTTTATTATTTTATACTGAGTAACAGGCATACATCTATTTCCAAATTGGAAAGTCTCTGAAAACCCTATATTTTGTCTATTACAGGATTACGTTGTTGCTTTACCACAAGTATACTATGAAGCATACCAACTGGAAGAGAAAGTCACCAAACCTTGCCAAGTGAATGGTATCAATACTTTATGTAACCAGTTCTCATACCTGAGCACAAAAGCATCAGGCTTTTTCACAACAGAATTGGAAACAGGATATATTGTTACTAGTCGTGGAGTGAGACCCACACAGCTGTTTAGAGATGAAAAAGTCCTGCAACAGTTGGATTTCAGTGCCATGGCTAATCTAGATAATCAACAGGTCAGATTACTAATATTACATATGTTTTTATAAAATAGATATTTTAGATCAATGTCACCACCCCTCCCCTAATTAAGCCAACAACAGTCAACTGAAAACAAGTTAAGGTTGGAGTTGGGTTGAGGGAGAGGTAGGTTTACAGTTGGTCAGATACTGTCATTGATCCAAGATTTCATCAATTATTTAATGTCCTGACCCTGGTTGTTTGAAGGTTAGGTAGTGCTACCCACTGGATAAATCTCTATCTGGTGGATAGCATAATACATGTACCCTTTGGATAGAGATTTATCCATTGGAAAACACTATTCGCCCTCTGAACAACTGAGCTTTGATGTTGATTTATTGTTCCACAAATTGTTTTTAGGATAGATTTTGACAAATTTTTATAGATATAGGAGGAGAGAGAAGGGAAAGGGTTATCTTGGTAATAGCATGTTGGGAAAGCATTTGTTTACTTGGTGTAAAATTGAACCGTTATTGTCAATGAATGAATGGACTGTAATTCTTGTTTTTCTTTCATACAGACCCGCGTTACAGCAGAATTTCGCATCCGTAAAATTGGTAAATATGTCCTAGTTCTGCAGTATTACTCTCCTAATGACAAGAAGATCAAGTTAAATGTTTACTTGAGGTATCAGACAGGATCACAGAGAGGAGAGTTCAACCTTCAGAAATGTAACTACAGGTTTGGCTGCCGTCAAGTAGCTGTGGATAACACTGGAGCTGTCAAAGTGTTTGATGTTGCTGAACTGCAGAGGACAGTAGTTACCCTTTTGGCCAGAGACACTTCCTCACCTATTGCTGTGGTATGTATGTTGGTCATTAAATTGTGGTTAAACCTGTAAATCCCAAGGTCTGATTGTCAGTTCTCCCCTCCAGTTGCTACACATTTCATTGTAAATTAGTTTGAGAATTTGGTGTTAGATCGAGATAACTTCTACCTGATCATTACTTGTTTTCTGGATAATATATGGATATTACAAGAAGAAGTTATATGGTAATCACTTCAGGGGTTGGTGCTTTTGTTCAAGGATGTTGCAATAACAAAAGGGGATACCTCACCGAAACATTAACTTCCAAACAAACCAAATTATAAGAAAACGTTTCTCAGGAAATAATGTGTTATTTTTTATTTTCTTGGATGGAAAGTCATAGTACATGTAAGTTCTATTATATATCTTCTGGGTTTTGATTGGGTCATATCATTGAATGAAAATGTTTGAGTTGTTTTGCCCTGAGACTCTAAATATTTGTTTTCCAAACCAATCCTGTTAAAATATTTTACAATAGTCATTGTTTTGTTGTTGATTCAGGAATTTGGGTTAATTAAATTTCTCCTTTGCAACTGCAACTTTTTTTCATGCAATGATTTGAGCATCCTTCACTGTAACATCAGTATCTATAATCTCCATACTCCTCTCTACACTATTTTTTTGGTACTGACAGGGAGAATTTGTTTAAGAATTATTACTTCTTATGGATGAATCAGAAGTATTAAGGAGAAATTAGATGTTGGTCACTCTTAGGGTTTAAAGGGTCCCAGAAATTAATTCAAGTTCTCTTTACCACACTTGTTTGTTGGTTGTAGGACTCTGTTACAGCCATTCCACTTGATGTGTGGGATCTGGATTTCATTGCTCCAAGCATTCTTTGTACAACTCAAGGCAATGTTTGTATTCCCACATCATACCCCATTCCCAAAGGAGCTGTTACAATTGAGGTTCCAGATGCCAGTGTTCCTGATCAACCACAGCCTCCAAACAAACAGGATCCAAAAGCAAAACTACAGTACTTGGGTGAAGGGGTAAGTATAATGACTTTTCTTCCATAAGTAAGTTCATGATTAAAACCCAAAGGTCTTGTTATTTAAACAAAGTAAGACATTAGCAGGGGTTTACAGAATAGTTTATTAAATAAATTAATATTTTTCCATGACTGGCCATCAGCCTTTTTTACTCCGTTCACAGACATTGATGTGTAAATTAAAATTCTAGCTTAATGAAAAATGAATGAAAATATGGCTTTGCTAAACAAGAGCTGAACTTCTGTGAGGCGACAAACCTTATGTTTTCTCTTAAAACTCTGATAATGTACAAAAGTTTCCCAGTAAAAATGTGTTCGTCAAAAAGCCAAAAACCAGCTGGGCAAATAGTGGTGCATTGTGGGTAATGAATAGTTCAAAGTAAACTGTAAAGCACAACATTGCTCATGCATATGAAGGAGGGACTGGGTTTCAGTAAGTCTCTGATTTCACTCTGCTGATCAACTTCAAGTAGTAACCACTTATTAAATTTTTTTTTTTTTTGCGAAAAGCACATTTAATTTAGTTATTGTGATTCTTGGTACCACAATATCAACTTGTTTTCTTCATTTGGTTTCTTGAAGATCCATTCTCTGTCAAGTAATGGGCTTAAGGAAGGGAGATATGCAGCCATTGTTCACTATTATCAGCCAAAGCATTCTTCATTTGAGTCCCAAGTGAAAGTCACCAGCGACCGTGCAGTGGAAGGGTCCATCAAATTCCATTACTGCCCTCATGCATCAGGCTGCAGATCAGTTATCAAGGACTTGGCTGGTTCACCATTCTTTGATATTGAACGAAAAACTGTTGCACTGGAGTTTGAGATTCCAATGAACTCATCAACATGGATAGTAAGTTTTTGAACTGTATGTATGCCTGTGAAGTTATCATTGAATTTTTGTAACACAAGTAAAACTTATGCCCCATTCACACCAAAGCTTAAACATGTTTAAAAGTTGTTTTGTTAAACACAGTTTAATTTTTTTTTTCTTCATAGAAACTATTTAACCGAATATTTTTGACTTGAATGTAGCACATCGGAAATGCAAGTTAGCAAGTACTTGAATCCTATGGAAAATCAAGTTTTTCAGTTCTCTGTTTATAATTTTCATTCAATGAAAACCAGTTTAACAAAACATGTTTTGCTGGTGTGAATGGGGTATTAGCACTCCTGATGTAATTGAAGGTAATTTAATTTGTTGTTAATCACCATAAAGTTGCCCTGTTTCATGCAATGTTTCCATGGGCCACAAGCAAGGACTGTCCTTATTTTCCTGTTAACTAGAATTTAAGACTAAAGTAGAAATTTCAGAGACAAGCAAAGTCATATGTTCAACCAAGCTAACAAAATTAATGATCTCTTGTATGCTTCTTTTCTTGTAGGACTATGTTCTGCTTGTTCCTCAAAATGTATTCACTGGGGACCTGCAAGAAGATGCTCCAGTCCCCTTGTCTCAAGATTTCCTTGATTCATGCAGCAAAGATGACTTCTTCATAAAAACCTCAGATCCAAAGTTTTGTAAAGATTCGGTGTTTTCACTCACAACAAGCTTCAATAATGGAAGTCTTCCTTGTGACTGTAATCCTAAGGGATCTGTTGACAACAACTGTGAAACATTTGGTGGACAGTGCCGTTGTCGTCAGAATGTAATTGGGAGAACCTGCAATAGGTGTAAGACAGGGTATTATGGCTTCCCTGAATGCAAAAGTAAGTGGAAAGTGTTATATTTATAATTAAGTGCATTCTTCTTTGGTAAAATTTCCCCTAAAAATTAAGTTGGTAGAAAATTGTCTGCATGTATATACCAGTTGTGGAAAACCCTTTTGACCTGGGCAAAAGCACATGTACACCAACACTTTTCTTATTTCAGGAGTAAGCAGTGCTGGTGGTTTTCCAAACTAAAGAATAAACCTTCTTTCACCAGACAGTCTTTGTAAAAACCAGACCTATGCCTGAGTAGTTCTTGTTTTGGAATTGTAGTTATAGGCTTCATCTGTTAAAAATTTTCAATTTAATTTTTACCTAATTAAAATCTGCTTTCTTTTGAAATTTAAGGATGCCGTTGTGTTTTCTGTAATGAGATCACTGGGGCCTGTGATTGTCCAAAAAACACTGTTGGGCCAAACTGTGAATTCTGCCTGCAAGGAACCTGCTGTTATGACCCCATCCTTGGTTGTGAGGACTGTGGCTGTGAGAGGTTTGGTGTGGTTGGTAACAATATAGCATGCAATCCTAACACAGGGCAGTGTAACTGTAAACCATCTCATACTGGGAAGAAATGTAAAAAGTGTGCTGTTGGATATTTTAACTATCCTTTGTGCCAGAAATGTGAAAGTTGTGATCCCAGAGGAGTTGACAGTAGGATATGTGACAGCAATGGTGGAACATGCTTTTGTAAGGTGAGCTCTTAGGATTGTTGAATTGATAAGAGGGTGCTCCCTATAAAAATAATAATACTTCATGGAGTAAATCTGTTGGGGTATGGGCATTTTTTTGGCTGTTATAACCTTAAATAAACATTGCTAGGGTTGATAAAAGACTGTAAGTAATTGGCTGTCAAAGTCATCCATATGATAAATGAGCAGAATAAACTCTGGACTGTATTTGTTAAACAACCTATCATTAGGTGGCTACTCAGTGGACTGCTTTCTCAAGACACTTTGATCAAATACAATAGTGATGTCATTATTATTCCTCATAGTCATCTTTACAGACTAAAGTTTTATGAATTAAAGCTCTTTGATTTGACCCTTTTTGGTAGCCTGGAGTCACTGGACCACGCTGTGATAAATGTGCAGCAGGACGTTTCAATCTAGATGCTAACAATCCAGATGGCTGCTCTAAGTGCTGGTGTAATGGCCTGTCTAAAGTTTGTGATAGTGGCAATAAGTACTGGTAAGAATTGTTGATATCTAACCATGTCAGCACCTGGAGCCAAATGGCCCACATGGTCAGCTTATCTGGGTTTCTTTCACAAGGTAACAATTTGTGTCACTAACCCCCCTCTCCTCCCAGATAGAATGCTAGTCCATGGCAGGATACTACCCTCCCCCTCCCCCTCCCCCCTCACCCATAAACCCTTACCCCTCCCCCCTTACCCCTAGCACTTCCTTCCACAGGCTGATTGCCTATACCTACAGTAGTTAAACTTGCAGGTGGGGAGAAGCACTGCAATGGTGAAGAGTCTTGTTCAAGAAAACAGCATAATTACCCAACCAGGTTTTATACAAGGACCTCTGGACTTCTCAACCCTGAATCAAGCTCACTTATTCTTGACCCACTTTATTTCCCAGATACATGTACATAGTTTACTTACCAAAGCAATGTTGGCAGATGCCTATAGAACTATAAAGAAAGCCTTTTAGCACAATACTGTTTCAATTTGTACCTTGAAAAAAACCTTTTTGTATTAACATGCAGTATATTTATAACTTAATAATGTAATGCTTTTTACATTTCTTTCTTGCGTGGATGACATGCAGTTTTATTTTCTTTAAAGGTCCAAAATTAATACCATGGACAATTGGAAGTTAGAGAACAGTCCAGCTATTGTGGTTAAAATTGATGAAACTAAACTCTCTGCCTCAGTAAGCAGCCAAAGAGATGAAAAAGGCAAACCAATCTACTGGATAGCACCCATGGAATACCTTGGACAAAAGGTACATGAGACTGCAACATCTTAGTTGCTTGTGAAAAGGAGCTGATCTTTGGCATTTCATCCACAACACAACCATGTTTTACTCTGATGCAAACAAAGGAATGTTCCTTATAGTCAAAGTTATTTTCCTGTAATATCACAATATACTATTTCATTTATGAAACCATGGTTATGTATGATATGTACATATTGAAAGTTTGAAATTCAGTGATGTGCTCTGTAAACTAAGTTCATCAAGTGAAGTATTTGAAAAGCAACTGATTTGTTGTGTATCTTAGATTTCATCTTATGGTGGCAAACTGATGTACACAATCAGTTATGAAGTACCACAAGGAGAAAGTTCACCAGTCTTGACAATGAAACCTGACATTGTGATTGAGGTACTTGCTCACTTTATCTTTTTCAAGCTAGAACATAAGATTAGTTCAGGGCTCACCTTCTCAAAACTTACCTCTGGTCAGTGTCACTTCCCTCTGGATGGAATCCTGATCTATTTTTGGTGACCCCTGAATCCTTAACTCCCAAGATCTGATTGCTAATTCTTCCCACTAATTGCTCTACATTTCCTTGTAAATTAGTCACAAGAATTTGGTGCTATATCAAGATTTAAAAACCTCTCCCTGAAAAGTTTGGGTATTCCTATCACTTGTTTGCTTTATAGTGTATGTATATTACTTATAGAAGTTACATGGTAATCACTTCTTAGAGTTATGATAGTTGCAAGTTTTTGTTACAGTTTTCCTGAGTTCAAAGATGGAGATAAGATGTCTTTATTGCACTCAAAACACTATGCAATGACTGTGTGGGGAGTTTGACTGGAATCTAGTGTCCAGTTTGTTATGCATTAAGTTATTAGGTCTCATTTGTCAATTCTTATTGATGCTGAACTTACAATCTACTCCATTATTAATGATTGTGGATAGAACTCAGTGTAATATGGATTTAACCATAGCTGAAAGTGAAGGCAGTGTGTATAGTAACACGCTATATTTGTTATTTGAGACTGTGCATATGTGTACATTAATAAGAACAATTTTGACAATTTTTTTGGGGGAGGGGGAATTTAATTTTTATGACAATTCCTATTGAAATTTTAACAATCAGTAAGTCTTAATTTTGTAAACTGTCCATTAAAATGTTGGAAGCAATAATCTTACTTCTTGCTGTAGGGTAAAAATGGCAAAGTGCTCTTGTTCAAAAAGCAGTTGGAACTTTCTCCAGGACAGACATCAGCGATTGAGGCACAGTTTTTGGAGGTGAGTGTGAACACCCAATGGCAATTTGTGGTCAAATGTTGTCAGAAGTCATTTCAAGTTTTTCTGTTTGCTACCTCTGAGGGTATATAATTTATAGTTGCCATAACAATATATTGCTTTTGACACTTATAGTATCTTTGGGAGGATACCAGTGGATCCAATGTAAGCAGGGATGACTTCATGTCAGTTTTTCATGACATAAAATCGCTGAAGCTGAGGGCCTCATACAGCACAGTGGTTTCAGACGTCAGGCTCAGTGATGTTGAAATGGATGTTGCAGTAGATGAGCCTGTTGACGGAGCAATGAGAGCAATGAGTGTAGAAAAATGTGAATGTCCAGTGAAAGCTACAGGAGATTCCTGTGAGGTGAGATACAAAGTCACTAAGCCAAGTTGCGCTAGTAATATACTTAAAACAAGACACCCTTTTTTTTTTTTTTATAATAGCAAGACTTGAATACAGTCTGTCTGTCTGCACATACCATTTTGAATTGATAGGAAATTATTTCTTTTGTGAGGATGCAATGCACCTATAGGAGTGACAGGATTAAATTGAATAGAACAAAACCCAGTAGTTGATTCTACCGGGGAAAACAATAGGTCCAGATTTTCAATCTTCACTACAATGCTTTGTCTGAGATGGGAGAGTGCTCTTACAAATGTGTCATGTCTGCATTACTTGGGGGAATGGGATGGCACAGTAGTGAGATGGCCTTCCCCCCACCACTGTGGCTGAGATTTGATTCCTGGACCTGGCATCATATGTGGGTTGAGTTTGTTATAGGTTCTCGTCCTTACTTGATGGTTTTTGTCTGGGTACTCAGGTTTTCCCCCTGCCACAAAAAACAAAATTCCAAATTCTAGTTCCACCTGGAAACAATGGACAAAAAGAGCCACCTTGGGAATGTGTATTGTTAAATTTTTTTATTATCATCATTCATACTACCAGCTTCTCTTACATGTGAATCAAATTACAAATAATGCGTTTTCTTAAACTGAGGAGCAACCATTCTAGATGTCAACAAAGTGATCACAGTGATTTGTCTTGCAATGATCGCTCTGTGTTGTAATTTGCAGCTTTGTGGAAAAGGTTATACTAGAGCTCCAGATAACACTTCCTGTGTACGCTGCAACTGTTTTGATCACTCAGAGGACTGTGATGGAGAAAGTGGAGAATGTTACAGTTGTTTGCACAACACCACAGGTAAGGTTGATCATAATGAGTAGTGCGCTGAATCTCTAATATACACCATTTAACATAATTTGGGATCAAAAGAGTTTTGGTATGGAAAGAGGGTTCAAGATAATTGAATAAAGGGGCTAAGTTTCTAAAGAATCTGTGGCGCTGTGTCCGTGGGGGAGTATAAGAAGATAATTTGGTTTTATCAACAGAGCTGATAATGTTATATGACTACCAAGAAGAGTTTTAAAGCTAAAATTTTGAGGTTAAGCCTTTATTATTTGCCTTGATGAAAGGCTAATGTTGGAAACCTCAGCTTTTAAACTCTTCACATGACCACTTTACATTATCAACTCAGTTGATAAAACCAAATTATGGTGTTCGAGATGATTGGACTGTTTTTTTTGTTTTTTTTAGTATAACATCAAAGTATAGGGTCTTAGGAAACCCAAGTGTCCTGTATTGCCAAAGTTGATTATTAATCAGAAATCCCTTTTAATATCTTTAAACTAGCAAATAATTTTTCTGGTTTATGTTTTAGGGCCAAACTGTGAAGTCTGTGAACCTGGTTTCTATGGTGATGCCACCACAGGCACCCCACTGGACTGCAATATATGTGAATGCCCCCTAGGAATAGTGTCAAACAGCTTTGCAACTGAATGCTCCCTGAATTCTGTCGATGACCTCATTTGCACTTGTAAAGAAGGATATGTTGGACAGAGGTGCAACAAGTGTGCTGATGGTTTCTATGGTGACCCTTCTGATCGTGGTGACTATTGTAAGAGGTGTGGTTGCAGTGGTAATATTGATTACAACGTCAATGGAAGTTGTGACTCCCTGACAGGAGAGTGTCTCAAATGTATCAATACTGCAACAGGAGACCAGTGTGACCGCTGTTTGAATGGTTACTATGGTGATGCAGTTGTTGCAAAGAACTGTGCAAGATGTGCTTGTAATGATTGTGGCACTGTAACTGCAGTTTGCAATCATACCACTGGGTCTTGCATGTGTAAACCCAATGTCATTGGGGAAAGCTGTGACAGCTGCAAGGTAATCAGTCAGTTAATTCCATGAAGTATGCTGGTGTAATCAGTAATTCACAACTCTAGAGAAAGAGAAAAATTCTGGCTATTTTCTACTTAATTTTTAGCCCAATACCTGGAACTTTGACAGCTGTTTGGGGTGTGAAGATTGTGACTGTGCGCCAGCATCACTATCAACATCATGCGATGTGAAAACAGGTCAGTGTGAATGTCCAGAGGGCGTGACGGGAAGGAGGTGTGACAGATGTAAGGCAGGGTACTTTGAATACACAAAGAATGGCTGTCGTGGTAAGTACCTCAGTCTCTATTCTTTTTAGTTTTATTTTGGGTCAATTTCTTGTCTTGAGATGTTGGGTTACATTGCATAAGCTATGAATGTTTTGACTTCTGCATGTTTCAGTGTATTTACATGCTTATTGTTATCAAAATGAGGAGGTCAGAACTGCTGGAAGTACCAGTTCAGTTTATCTTCCTAAAAATATACCATGCTTCAGAGCATTTTTATAACTACTCTGTACTAGTAATTTAAGTTTTAGTTAAGGTCTGTGTCTGTCTATGTCTCTTATTCAAACAATGTGTTAAAATATTTTACTTCAGCATGCACCTGTGATAAGGGAGAAGACAACTTGTTCGGCTTTTGCGATGTGAATACTGGTCAGTGTTGTAAGCCAGGAGGGAACTGTACCATTTGTCCTGTGAATTACATCCTAACTTCAGAGGGCTGTCAATATTGTGGTGAATGTGTTGGACGTCTCCTGAAAACAGCCACTGAACTGGACCGTAATCTTTCCTTGGCTCTCAAGGCTGTAAAACAGGGAACAGCTGGAATTATTGCTGAAGGACGATTTTCAGACCTAAATGAAACTTTGCAAAGGTACTTGAAAAGCAAGCTTTGTTTTTTCTGATGTAAAAGATGATTACAAACTGGCAGAAATTTTCCTTTGCCTTTCTTTTGGCTCTGGCTTATAGTGATATAGCTAAGGTTTATTTTTCAATTATGAAGATGGTAAAAACATCATCAAATAAATATTGATTCAAAAAACACATACTATCACAAACAGTTGTGCAGGAAGAATTGCTGCCTTCTTATAAGCAATGCTGAACCTTTGAACCTGAGAATTATTGGTATAAAGAGTCAATTTCCCAAAACTGCAAAGTACATGTAGGCTATTCCTGAGAGCTGCAATACCCTTTGAGTAGAGTGTTGGGTCACTACTAACATATGATTACTCACTATCAGGTTAATTCCACCAACTAATGAATATAATTCAACCATGGAAGAACTGTCCAAGGTAGTTGGAATGTCATTGGTAAATGGTAAGAATCATCATACTCAGTGCAATTGTAAATTCCTGTTTAAATAAACCTTAAAAAAGAGAAGTTAAATCTTCAGAGACTCTTGTATTTCTCAAGTCCAGTCAATGCCAAACCTTAATTAGACAATTGTATCACCCATCTGACATGTTGGAAACTGTTGGAAAGTCAAATATGTTATCATCACACAGATCAATACTAATTATGGTAATTTGCATCTTTAGATTTCATGTTGTTTTCTCATCAGAGTAATACACAAGCTATTAGCTATTAGTTAATCTTTGGCTCACCAGGGACATTTTTGAGCTAAGGTTTTTCAATCGTGATAGAAATCAGAGAGCCATTACAACTCTGAAAAGTGATGAAGTGCCTCCAAACACATGGAACCATGTTGCTGCTACATATGATTATGACAGTGGTAAAGCAAGGCTTTGGGTTAATGAATAGTTGCAGGATGAAGCCGATATTGGTGTAATTGAGCTTGCCACTGAAAGTGAATTTGTGTTGATGGGTAGTGTGGAAGGACTACCCTTCTATTTTAAAGGCCGAGTTGCTTGTCTTCAGATTTATGATGAAGCACTCACTAAGAAACAGTTATCTTTTGCAAAACATGCTTGTGACCCAGGTAATCAACAATAATTCTGCACATCTAATCTATTCTATTATCTTGATCATCATACAGTTAACATTTACACATAGATAATTTGTTAACTTTTAGCATCCTTACATTGGTGTTCATGTTCTCTGTGCTGCCCATGTGCTGCCCTCTTTACATTTCCTGTGGTACTTAACAGAAGTATTTGTTAACAATCAGGAGCTTCTTAAAATAATGATCATTTCCTTTATTCTCATGACCTTTATGTTTAAGTCAAGGTTGATGTTATAAGGAGAAATTAGAGGCCTGCCATTTTTTCTGGAGTTAAAGGGTTAATCAGTTATAACACATTGATATCAATACGTTACACTCATTTTACCTTGGGATATTTACTGTCTAATGAATATTTTCAGTGAAAAAAGTTGTGTTTCTGATACAGGCTTTTGTAAATTCCATGAGTTCAATTTTACCATTACTTCATTCTCTTTTTCAATAACTGCCCCCTTCCCCCTCTTTCTATGAGATATATGCATATGTTATTGTACGTCCACCATCAATCTAATAGCTTATAGCTGCTGCAACACGTTAATGTTTGAGCGAGCATCCACAATATTTCTAGTTGGTAGCAAACCAGCTTCCCCAGCCCTCTTCTGCCCTCAAATTTTATTCCTGTTATTGTTTGCAAAGTGGTCTTCTAAGAGGTTTACAAGAGGTAGTAATACTTGTTGATTCTGTGGGCTAACTATTTGATCCCAGCAGCTGCAAACACAAGCTCTGGAGATGTTGATGAGGATAACAATCTCATTAAGAGGACAGACAGTAGTGAAGAAACAGTAAACAATGTAACAACAATGGTAATGATGATAACAGACCAAGCAAAAAGGGCTTTGGAAACTTCCACGTCTACAAAGGAAGAAGCTCTTGAATTAGGAGAAGAAATTCGTAAGGCCCTTAATCGAACTTATGGTAAGTAGCCTTTTAGTTCTTGTTAGTTAAGAACATTTTGTTGCCTTTAGGATGTATGACTTGCAAATTGCAATTTAGAAGTTGAATAAAAAAAAAAAGGGAAAAATCTGGAAACTTTTCAACCTATTACCCTATTTCTTAATATTTTGTATTTACTATTATTCCAAATAATTTTTTACCATTTCAGACATCATAGTTATGGCAGAGAAAATAGCTAAAAGCTTAAAGAATGAAAAGGCAAACCAAACTTTGTTGTTAGAAAAAGCTGAAGAAATCTTAAAGGAACTATTGGAAAGAGACTTTGAATCTGCAAATAATACAATGGTTGAAGAGCGTGAACTGGTGATGGCTACTATCGAGAGAGCAAAAGAATATTTGAATGACACAACAAGTTTATTAAGCAAAGTTATGGATGTGAACAAAACTCTGGATGAACTCTTTGGTAAATTTAGTTCAATTGTGGATGAGTCCAACAGAGTTTTGGAAAATGTCAGCTATGCTTTGGGTTTAAACAATATCAGCAAGACTTACGACTCACAGGTAATTACAAAATTTCAGTGATAATGCTGCATTTTATGTCATCATATGTCATCATTTACTGTGTGTACTATGATAAATCAATTTCACTGTGCAGCCTGCTAAATTGACTAATGATAAGAAGTAATTTTTAGTGTTTTTTTTGCTTTAATCAACCCAATGTCATTCATAGCACTCTATACTTCAAGAGGTATAAATAATGTAGGTGTAAGTCAAGATCTTGTTGTTGTTCTTTTCTTTGTGTTTGTATGTTTGTTTTTCAAAGGATCCTTTGAATTTTCTCACCTTGTATTTTCCAGTTGATATGAAAAGTCAGTGATAGTATGATTGACTTGTTAGCACTGAAAGAAATAGAGTACTTATTCCATGTTTACATTTCTTACTTAAACAAGGGGGGGGGGGAGTGGGAGAGTGTCAGATGCTTTCAAGAATTCTTTGAACCTCTTAAGTGTTTAGGTGGGTTAAAATGGGAAAAGTCCTCAGTTGCTAATAAAAATATGTCTTAAATTGATTTGTGAAACAAACGCATCTCAACCATGTTTGTATGTTTTTTTGACCTGTATCAGTATGTATAATATATCATTTTTATAGTACATAATTTTTCATATGATATAATTTTTTATAGTATATCATTTTTTTATTCATATCACTAAACATCAGGACCTGGTTTAAAATTTTTATTTCATGTATTATAATAATGTTATAAGAAGTAGTTTTTTATGTTGTTCCTTAGACACCCATGAAAGAAGCAGTGGGTTTAAAGAAAGAGGTTGACACTGCCTTGAATAACCTGGAAGGTGTGATACAGACTGCTAAGGATAAAGTACAAAATTCCAGTACTTACCGACAGGTACAACTAGGAGCATTTTTTCTTGAATATTCTGTAGAGGGATCATGTCAATCATAACACCAGCCTAATAATAGCACCTTCAAAAATTTGTGGAACTGCATTTTTTTTAAATCCTGCATTTGCTTTATCATGTTGTTCCCTAAGGCTGCTTCCTTTTTAACAACAGTATCCAGCATGGAGCCATAACTTTTTCTCACTCTTCAGATATTTTTCACATCTGTGTGGATGCAGCACATGCTAAGTCCTTTTTCAGTGTGTTGCAATATTCTACTGGACAAACTCTAGTGGGAATTAAGAACCACAAATCTTTGTTTTTCCTTAGTTATAACCTTTGTTTAACTCAGGACTTACTGTGTGTTTTTTGTGGGACAACAGTTTGTAAAAAACTTTTTTCTGATAAGTCTCAGTTCCCTTGGAGCTAACAGATACAATTTTGAAAAATGCTCAAAAGCTATTCACAAGAAAAGTAAATGTGAAGGGCACTGGAGACTAGAGTAGCTTTATTGCAGTCGATTCTACCTGTGTTTGCAAACAGTCGAGCTTTACTTGTTGGGGCAGGTTACTTTACACACTGAATATAGTGTTGTTTCACTTTTTAGCCTCTTGCTATTTCACATTTTCATTTCTTAACCCCTAAGATTCCCCCCTCAAGCTGCTACACATTTCCTTTTAAATTAGCTTGGGGAATTAGGTCTAAGATCAAGATAACTTCAACCTGATAAGTTTGAGTATGCTCATTACCTGTTTGCAGTATAATGCAAGGTTAGAGTCGAGTTAAGGATGCTGGGATATGTCATTGCACGTCATTCTCTATCCCATCTTATTATTCATCTTTTTCAGGACTTTAATGAAAGTTTTCCTCGCCTTGATGATCTTATTGAAAAGGTAGATGAAAAGATGGCCAATCTTTTTCAAATCCTGGATGATTTAAATCCTTTAGTTGATATGGCTCAGAATCATTCGGAAGAACTGCGTAAGCAGGCTGATGACCTAGAAAAGCTGCTGACAGACATTGAGTTTGCGCGCAAAGCTTACAATGCGTCAGAAAGATATTCCAACATTGCTAAAGCATTAAAGGAAGCATTAGCCATTGCCCAAGAAGCTGAGAAAATTGCCATGAAAGCCAAAAATGAGGTATGCTCTATGTTTTATATTTAAAATGGCAGTTCTTAATGGACTGTAAATTCACAAATATCAAACGTTGTACAAAAAAACTACTAGTGAGAGAACTGGCAGAATGGCTCACACTAGATTTCTTTACTCTTTTTTTTCATTTTTTTTTTGGGGGGGGGAGGGGCCGAGGAGGAGGAGTGTAGGGGTTGGGGGTGTCACCCACGTCTCCTCTTATGTCTCCTGTTAGTTGATTTTATTGTTCAAGTGACTCTTGTTTTTAAGTTGCTATGTGCTCAATGAAACAAGAGTTTTCCTCACGAAGTGGTTTTGTTTGAGCCTTTGTTTCTGTACGCTGTGACTGGTGAGTATTTTACATTTGACTTTGAGAAGAAAATGAAGCAAAGTTGTTCGGAGACTTGTGAAAATGTTCCACGGGTCAGGTACTATTTTTTGTGGGCTTGGAGAACTGAACAGAAGTAGTAGTTATACAGAGGTAGAGAATAAAGGTGTGAATGGCTTAATATTTGTGTTTTGAGGAGATTAGAGACCAATCAGAGAGAGTATAAAGGAAGGACTGTAGAGAATTGACTGCCAATGAATGGGGGGGGGAAGGGGTAACAAGTTATCACAGAGACTTAGGGGGGATCCGGGGAATTTTTTTGTGACAGAAACCAAATAACCCAACCCCCCCTTCATGCGATAAACAGTAACTGTCCCCCCTTAATATCATCTTCTTTAGTGGTCAGTGGTGATTCTTGTTTTAGTTGATGTGTACTGAAAAGTGACTCAAATTTTGTCCTTTTTCTTTTTTAGTCCCAATCTCTCAGCAACAGTGCAGTGAAATCACTGAATGTGAGTGAAGTGTTAAATGAGACTGTGTCAAGCACTGAGGATAAAGTGGACAATGAACTGTTAGACCTACTGAATGATGTCAAGACTAGGCTGGCACTTATCAAAGCTAAAATCAGAAATGTCTCCATGGATCTCCTTGATGTAGACTCAAATTTTCCTAAATTACAGGAACTGACAGATCTCATGGGTAAGTTTTGATAGTTTTGGTTTTTCCACTGAAATAGAGTAACTGAATACCATTTGTTCTGTTGCATGCTTTTTTTTTTAAGATCAGAGAATTATTATTTGCTTTTAACTCCCAAGATTGTTAATTCTCCCTTCTAGCTGCTATACATTCCTTGGAAAATAGTTATGGGAATTTGGTGTTAGATCAAGATAACAACTTCTGCTTGAAAAGTTTGAATATTCTCAATACCTGTTTGCTGGACAATGTATGTACATTAACGGGGGAAGTTAGAGGTTAATCTCTTATGGGGTGAAAGGGATAACACGCTGTTTGTTACGCAAATAGTAAAAGAAGAATATTTTATGACTCAGATGGGAAAGGTCGTGAACTTGGGGAGAATGCAACAGATTCAAAAACCAGAGCAGACGATGCAAGGAAGAAAGCTGAAGACATTAAGGTGCTGTGTTGGAAATTTGGTTTCGATAAAACGTCTATTGTGCTGGTGTTAACAAAAAGTTTGATTTTAAAACGTTGTCACAAAGTCGAAAGTGAGTGTAAAGCTGTTTTAATGAAGTCTTATGTTTGCATTCATAAAACTATGATGTGTTGCAAGCTTTGAAACTTTCTGAATTTTTGTTACCAATAAGATAATCATTTTCGCGCTCGAAAGTGTTTGTTTAATGTTAATACAATAAACTATCATCTTGACTCCTTGACCTTCTCATCGTGCTAACTGTAGCAATTAAACAAAACAACATTGCCTTTGCCTCCTAGGATCAGCTGAGTGACCTATCTGGGCTAAGGGATTCTATTGTCGCGACAAACAGCAACATAACAGAAGCTGAAAAACAAGTGATGAATGGTTTAAATATGTCTTTGGAAATTAGAGAAAAAGTGCAGATTCAGGAAAAACGACACCAGCAGATTCTTAACGAGTTGGACTCTGAGGTGTCGCGACGTTTAATGGACATCAAAAATATGATGATTAAGGCAAATAATCTGCTCAAGTTCACCACACCTGTTATGAAGTTTGATGGGGAGGCTACAAGTTCACCATTACTACCTCCTGCTATGAAGCAGGAAGTTAGAGCTATGAACATCTTGATGTATTTGAACCCTGATAAGCCCGATGGCTTGGTAATGTTCCTGGGAGATGCAGAAGGCACCAGCACTCGTCGCCAAAAACGTCAGTCTCAGGAATCTGACTGCAAGACGGATTACATAGCTGTGCAGTTGAAGGAAAGGAAACCACAGTTGAAGATATGCACAGCAGTTAAGGGACTTGTGGAGATTGGGGTGAAAGATGACGATTTTGAGATGGAGACTACCGGCAATGTCTGGTATAAGCTTGAAGTTGACATGTAAGTTTCAGTGTTTTAATACTGTGTGATTTGTAATAATATGCTGATCATGACTGTTTAAAGAGTGAGATGGAGAACGGAAACAGTAACATCTTTTTAAACCTACAACAGTTTATTAAGGTGAATTTGAATGATCAAGAACAAGGTTATTCACCATTATAAACTGAACAAAAAGTAGTTTTGAAATAAAACAAAAGAGTTTGTGTATGCGGAAATCTTAACGTTTTGGGCACAACTCAGAGACATTGTAGCCTGAGCCGTGAGGCGAGGGTTAACATGACTCTTAGAAGGGCCTAAAACATATTTATACCCAAGAACACTCTACTATTATTGTTAACTTGGAGGGCATCGAGAAACAAAATACTGAAAAAAAGGAAAACAAAACAGCCTGAACAATCACGCGATTGTCTACTGTAGCCTCCACAAACGCACCACAATGCTCGACGAAATGATAACAGTAAAAACTGAATAAGTGCTGAGAAGATTTCAAGAAACCTTGGACTTACTCAAAGAGGTCATTGTATTAAGCTGTCATTGTTAATAGGTTCCACAAGTTTTTGTTGCTACTACCTCCCATATTACAGTAAATGGTTAGAACCCGGGCGTAACACGTAATAACGTAGTTTGATCGTCCGTACGAGTGTAGTCCTAAGAAGAACTGTCGTCGGTAGTGGTGACTGACGTTTCGACGTTTCCTGAGCGGAGGTCACCATCAGAGTCTGATGGAACAGGGTACTCATAGATATGTGGGATGCAGCACGTTTTCTGTTTTGCATGTGAGACATGAGGGTTTATTTATCTCCTTATTATAATGATTGGTTTTTCTGTTTTGATTTACAGGGCCGGGGATTGGGCAAATCTTATAATTAAGTACTTTGTTAATAAAAAAGAGGAGATTGTAAAAGGGCGGAAGTCATTAAAACTGGATAATCCCAAAATAGTATTCAACGAGGACAGTGATTTGATTGTTGGTGGTGTTCCTGCGAAAATGAAACTGCCATCTAAAGTTGAAGCGGTTAATTATACAGGATGTATTGATGGCCTGGAAATGAATTATCATTTTGTAGGATCATGGAACACCGAGGTATGTCTTTCACTGCAGGTGAAATTGAGTTACCTGCTTCTTAACTTAACTTATATTAAGAGCAGTGTCTAATTAAATGTCGGAAAACCAAAGCCCAAATTATCTCGGTGATCCAATCAAAACAAAGGTGTACATTATCATTAGCCAATGAGAGCTCAGAGTGAAACCAAGCGCGGGAAAACGTGAATGACCAAGTTGCAATTGTTTTTACTTTTCCATCTGATTTGTTGAAAGGATGGCTCGAATTTTCTGGTCCATTTACAGAGCAAAGTTAAGTGAAACTAAAGCAATTGTGGATTACCTGCGACACTCATTTGAAAATTTTTCAGATACGGTATTGAAGGTCCGTTATTTTAAATTTTGGTTCTTGTAGGCTGTGTGTGTTGTTGGGATTTGGGTCAACTTGATGAATTGTTGGACATGTCATTTTGGCGAACTAAGTCGGCGATCTCAGTCAGGAAACATTCGCCTTTCATCCTTAAGTAAATTACATTTAAACTTACAGTAATATTTGCGCACTCTTTATGATATATTTCCTTTTATTTTTATTCCTTGTAGATTCTTGAGAAACCTTCGAAAAGTGAAGTGTGTCCCTCGCGTAAGGGTGCCACAGAATTTGCTGTGGATGAAGAAAACGCACCCAGAACTTTCTTTGGTACTGGTTATGTCAAGTCTGGACCGTATCAAGAGGATGATCCTATGGGAACTTTCGATCTAAAATTTAAAACAACTTCCTCAAATGGAATCTTGGTTATTGCCATTGATGATGATGATGCATCTCTTTTCCAGGCCCTTGAGTTAATTAACGGGCGCGTTGTTCTCTCTTACAATATGGGTCATGGATACAGAAAGCTGACTTCCACAAATTTGTATGACAATGGAGTGGAGGTCACCATTGAAAAGAAGGATTTTGATAGAAAAGGTTTCAGGTTTTCATTAACAATTACACCCGAAGGCGGCAAGAGGGAGGTGCTTGCCGACCGTAAATCGTTTTACAAGGATCGACGCCCCAGGTTTGTGAATGCTGACTTCGTATACTGGGGAGGCATGGAGAACAGAACTGCCATTCCTGTGAACGTGTAAGTACTTTGAGTAGTATTAAATTATACATACTAGCTGCTGGATAGTTTTTTTCTTGTGCTATAAGTAAATATATAAATCCTGCACCATTTTTAGACTCTTCTCGGAAGTATGTTGGTTTTGTTGAAATTTTTTCAGTTTCACGGGTGAATTGTCAAAATTTGGACACCTGAAGATGGTAGGGGGAAAGGAAGGGGGCCTGGGGCAGAAAACAGTGGCGCTTGAGATGGTCGGCTTTAGCATAACAGTTTGCCACGGTGCTCCTGATTATTTTCTCGGGCTCCCAGATTAAAGTGATGCTTGCAGCCATTTACACTTGAAAAATGAAAATGGATCAAGTTCTGGACCTTATTCAGGGAGGGTACTCGGGTCAATTTTTGCTGGGTATGTGCCGTGAACCCAAAGAACCCCTGCCTCATTGTAATCTATTCTATGACCAATAATAGACCCTTCCCACCCCCACCTCCCAGAGACAGTGTCAGTTTTTGTTGAGTTGATGTAGACAGGGGAGCTGTACTCCCTCAGACCCTGAACTTGATGGTCTGTGAAATCATTTACTTTCTTTATCATCCAGGACCAAAAGCTTTTTTAAAGGTTGTCTGTCTGATATGAAGTTATCCACCGGTGAAATCAAAGTTCAGCCCAGCCCAGGATACATTTTTGGGTGTAAAGTCAAGGTATGTTATTTCAAGAATCTCCCCAAAATGAAATGAATACTGTTTGAAGTGAATTACATGATTGTCCTTTCGCCATTCAGTATTTGGCTTACGCACCACCAGGAATAAAAAAGCCAAAGCCAAAGATGTGTTAAAAAAAATTCTTCAAATGGAATTCTCATTTTGTGCTAAGGGTTTGCATCGTCTTTCCGTAATAAGAGAGAGCAATAAATCCTACTTATTTATGATATTGTAGAATACTCTTACGCTTTTCCTGATTTTCTGATCTGCAGCCAGCACATAATGTGACATTCCTTGGAGCAACGAGCTACCTTGCTATAGAACCATTTCTGGGTCAGGAAAGAAGAGGTTTTAATATTGGGTTGTCCTTCAGAGTTGACCACAAAACTAAAAATGGGCTTATTTTCCTGGAGACTCATGGTCAAGCAGTAAGTGATTCATTCCAACCTTCTGATTCCTCTTTAGTTTTCATTATCATGCAGTTTGAGTTCTTCAAAGCCACGTCAAAAACACAGCAAAATTTTTCCATCCAATAACTTTTTTTGGAGCAAGAGTTCTACACTTACTCATGCTCGTCGGTTAGTGACATGCTGAGAAATTCCAGTGATATTTCTTTGGCATTTTCAATGTTTTGGGGCATTTTATTGAGCTTACAAGCCAAGGCTTGCATCATGTTGGGCGTAGAAGTCAAAGACTTTGTTGGTTGAACTTTTTTTTGTTCAAAGTTGGGGCTCTAAATGGTCAGCATATAACCCGGATATTGGTCTGATCAATTTTCCCCTTTTTTCTTGCAAAAGTAGAAGGGTTTGGAAAAAGGAAACTTCTGAGTGTTGATTTGTTGTCAAAATAAGGTGGTCACAAAAAAAGAAAAAAAAAATCTCGAGGCTAATCTTATTGAATGTTTTCCTTTTTTTTATCAATGTCTAATTGCAGTTGGATTTTATTGCCTTGGGCTTGATTGACGGAAAGCTGCGATTTTCAGCCAGCCCTGGAAACAAAGCTGTATCTGTAACGAGTAAAGCTGAATACAATGATGGAAAATGGCATTTTGTACTCGTTCGTCAGATTGGTATAGGGTAAGCAAAAAAGAAAAGACAAATTTTGCGGGAAATGATATTAAGTCTCATGTATTTGAATTTCGGTTCTTTTCGCGTTTGTAGGAAGTCTGACAAAAATGCAAAATTAAAAGGATCCTAGTTAAATTATTATTATAAAATAATTCAAATAGTACACGCGCTGTGATTGGCCATAAAACCATTTTACATGAGCGTATGTAAACACGGTTTTCGTTCCTCTTTCATTAGTTATTGTTTAAAAGAAATGTAAAATGGTTTCTGCGTTAACATAGCCTGATGTAAACACTTGGGAGGTTGGGAGAACACTCGATAAGCTGGAAACCTCCCGCATGTTTACATCAGGCTATGTAAACACGGAAACCATTTTACATTTCTTCAATTGTTACCATTCAATTATTTGTTGAATGTCAATTAGTCACCATATTCTTAAATCATGTTTCTCTTCTGAAAAAGGGTATTCGTAAATATGTGGGATACGGTGGGTATTTTTTTTTATATGGGAATAAAAATCTTCTGCAATCTTTTAGCGTCATGTTAAAACCCCTATTTATGTTCAATGCTAGTAAAAATTGTGCAATGTCAGTAGCTGCATGCATTCTCATACTGGCTCCTTTGAGATACCTTCTCTTTTCAGAATAAGTTTTATATAGGTTATATAAGTTTTTTTGTTTTTGACAGCGTTGTTTTGTTTTGTTTTTCTCGTTATTATCAGGATTTCTCTGCGTGTGGACGATGAGGATCCAGAAGTAACAGAATTTGAAAACCGGATGCAGCAGTTGATTCAGACCACTAACGATATGTATCTGGGAGGAATCCCTGAAAACTACATGGATAATGTTAGAAGTAGCAATATTGACAATGTTATTCTCAATTCTCTGAAGGGCGGCTCCATCCGAGACTTGACTTTTGATCAAACGTGAGTTCAAATTGTACTTTATAGTTTGATGTTTTTGGTCGTAATTTTAGAAAGAATCGTCTGAATACTTCCTTCAATAACTCATATGCTCCACGCATTTTTCATTCAATGTTTTACCTTCTCGTACCGTTTGGAGAGATCAATCTGGTCATAGCCGTTGGTATGTTTAAATCCCTATGCAACCAGAGGCAGAGGGGAAGAGCACGCATTAGGTGAACATCTATCGGCCTGAATTCGCCGCCGTCATTTTCCCCCCCCTCCCCCCCCCCCAACCCTTAAAGAAGAAGAAGAAGAAAACGAGAAAAAAAGGGAAAATCGCTTGGTGTACCGGTTAGCCGAGTGAAGTCGGTTAATCAAAGTGAAAGCTCGCTGTAATTCACTGCAATGTTTAGCTCATCCGTGCTTACAACCAAGTCTTTTGGTGTAAACGAAGTGGCCTTTACATTCAGTGAGCATTACACCCCTATACATCTTCCCCCCCCCTTCCACCACACCTTGTCACAGCAAATGGAAGTGTGACTCTGTAGTCTGACTCTGTGTTAAATGCAACTATTTTTGACGACTGAGGATTGAGCGCTACCAAATCACCCCCACAAAACATTCTGACCATCAAACTTTGTCTAAGCGAGCTTAACAACTTACTTGCGAGATGGTAATTTTTCCTCACCACTGCGGTTGATATTCCATTTGATTTGTTTGTTTACAGACTGTTTGACTTCGAAAAGTATAAGAGGAGAAGAAATGTCATATTTGATAATGATGATTACTCAGAACCGTCGCCTAAGCTGGACATAATTGAGAGTAAGAGACATCTTTCCTTCTGCTTAATTTGAAAGGAGTGTATTTGAAACAAAGAAAGCTACTTATTGAATGTGTGATGAAGATCATTTCTCTGTGAGGGTTAAAAATTTTGATTTTGTAGTTTCCTAATCGCACGAATTTTAAAATTTCGTGCGGTACCTTTTTTTTTTATTTTTAGAATTGCAAAATCATCGTGAGATAAGACTGTTTGGTTTTAGTTGAGTGTGCTATAATTCTTAGATTTGGAAATTGCAGTGTAAATATGTATGTTTCTTTGTGGATGTATTTACGTCGGAAAACCTCTACCCTGTTCCAGGCGTTCAGTTAGTCAGACGAGGTCCGATAGTAAACAGCGCGATAGTAGGGGAGGAGTGAAAAAAAATCAGGGAGTTTTGGCTCGGGTCGCGAAATGAAGGACCCGACCCAAACCTCTCTCGTTTTTGCTTCGCTGCTACTATCTCGCCGTTCACTATTTCGCTCCGCTTCACAAATTGAACGCCTGGAAAAGGCTTGAAAACCTGCGGGAAAAGTGGTTATTTTCTTCATATTGTTACACTGGTTTTGTGATGGGTCGACTGTTCACTCTGTTTTGCGTCTCCCTCTTGATTCTTTACAGAACCACCAGATATTGGGGAAATGACAACAACAACCAGCCCTCCTCCGTCCACAACCACAGGTCCCCCAACAACAACAACATCAACACCAACAACAACAACAACATCAACACCAACAACAACAACAACAACACCACCTCAAGTGTGTCAAGTGCCAGAGAAACCAGCACAAGAGAATGGAACTGGAGTGTTAGGATTTGGTTATGATCTCAATAGTCATGCAATGTATACTGTGACTGGAAATAAAGTTCTCTCCAAGTTAATCAGTTCGACGTAAGTTGGAGCATCAGTCAATATACAAACAGTAGTTCTGGAAAGTGATGCTTATGCATTTTGTTGGTTTAATTGAGAACGATAGTCACGCAAGAAACGGATTGACCTAAATTTACAGTTCTTAAATATCGTAAAGTGATATGAAATCTCCAATTTCCATACGAGTCCTGTGGTCTTTTAAAATTGGGTGGGAGAGCGGGGGAAGGGGGGGAAGGGGATTAAGAAACGTTGTGCGGGGTGTTCTTACCTTTTAAGTCTCTTCCGAATGGTAATGTATCTTTACATTCATTTTCAGGACTGATTTGAGCTTTGATTTCCGTGCTTCAAATCCGGACGGAATCATTTTATATACCGCAATCAATAACGACAAGCAAGCGGACTTTATTGTGTGCAATTTGCTAAATGGGGATGTGTCCTGTGGCTTTAGCGCCGGAGGGGGTATCCTGCGGCTCACCTCAGCTGATGTAGTTTACAGTGATGGCACTTGGCACACAGTCAGTTTCGTTTCTTGCTTAGATTTTTTTTGTCGTTTTTTTGTTTGATTTGGTTTTTTGGTTTGTTCTCAGTTGTTGTTTATATTATCGTTGTTTTCGTTATTTTTTTAATTTTTTTGTGTGTCCGATATTTTAATTTCTTTTAGAGTTCATGGAAATATACTTCCCAAACTCAATTGAGAAGTATTCTGTCACGTTAGGGAAGGTATGGTGGGTTTAACCGATTATTATAATTTTTAGGTACAACTCACGCGCGATGGGGTGGACGGCAAGCTTTTCGTGGATGGTACACTTGTTATGACTGGAGCCGCCGCTGGCTCTCCTAAGTTTATCAATGGACTCAAGGAGCTGTACCTAGGAGGCACTCCACAGGGTTTTGATGCAAAGCGAGTCACGGTCAGCGGTGTTCCAGTATAGATAACTGTTTGTATAATACGTCATCAGCACCTAGTAAGGGTACAAGGTTATTTGCGGGGGAGAGAGGGAGGGAGGGAGGGGGAAGTTAGTTATACCTTAAGTTTTGATAAGCGAATGTTCAAACGTTGTCTCACGATTTTGAGATGTTTCGGTTTTTTTAGACGAAAATCTGCGTTCTGTTGGTTCTTGGGTGGTGTTCTGGACCAATCTTTTCTGTACTGTGTGGGTTCTCTCCTCTACGATTATTATTTTGGTTTAATTGAATGTTTACCTCTCTGTTGCCGTATCCTGCATTGTTTCAGGAGATCATGAAGATCCTCTTTATTGAACAATTCATCCTGTAAGAGATAAACTCTCACTAGCCCTAAGCAAAACCCTTGTAATAGACTTGTTTTGCTTGTTGTCGTAGATACTCGCCAGTTAGCATCAATTACTCATTCACTGTTTTGATTCTTTTCAGGTTGGTGCACGTGCAAGTTTCCCAGGATGCATCAGGAACGTTAAAGTCAATAATGACGATATTGGTGAACCTTCAAGTCTAATCAAGGTTCAAGATTGTTACATAGACAGTCCTACTTCAGGAGTCAGCTTTGACATGGGTGGTGGATACCTGCAAGTTGGTGAGTTTGTACTGTAAGATAACGTACATCCTAGCTGGAACTTCCTCAGAGAAATTGATCAAATTACCCAATGGTGTGCCTCTGAGATTTTCTTAAAATGCTTCCTATGGGTCTCCTCGTGCCCACTCGTCCCAAAAATGCTGTAAGCACCTGGATCTGAAAAAGATTAAATCTCTCAGGTTGGTAGTTACTAATCAATTTATTTTTATTATGTTTATTTTGCAGCCAAAACTTACACTGTGGGAATGGATGAAGTGATCTCCATGGAAATAAAACCAACGTCTCACACGGGTCTTCTGTTATCATCAAATTCCAAGGGAGACTACATTGTGTTAGAGATTATTCGCGGAAACGTACGTATTCCCAATAGCGCATGCTCAATGCTCATTTATCAGAACAGTGTTAGGTCATGAAAATGGTAGGGATCGTTCAGCATCGTTAGTTCATTTGAATCGTCTTCCCCCCACTTCTTATCATTCAGACCAGCAAACTGAAAGAGTTCTTTATTATTTGTTGCGAAAGGTGATCTTCCGGGCAGAAAATGGCGGGGGGCAGCTGGTGGTGGAGAATACTGCCGAGGATCCTCTTCGACTTTGTGACGGACAGTGGCACAAGATTAAGGCCTGGAAAGAAGGGAATTTGGTGAAACTTCAAGTTGACGAAGGAACAATACTGGAAGGTGAAAGAAAAGGATCTCAAACCAACGCAAATATCTACGACCCTCTGTATGTCGGAGGTCTCCCAGGTAGGTACATGGTGCATGCGTAGTTATCCTCTTGTCTGTGATTCAGTTTCCTCGTTGATGACTATGTGTGGTGTTCAGTGATTTTGTCTCCTCGCCATGAAGGAATCAATCTTAGAAAAACCGTGTCTTCATACTCCTGCATTTTACACGACCTCGAAGATGGAGTAATCGTGAAGGAAACGTGCTGAAACGTCTGTTTTCAAACATTGCTACGACGGTTTATGTTCCTTTATCAACTCCTTATCGATAATCAACACAGTATCTTAAGAAATAGACACTAATGAATAACTTACCCCAGTCGCATGGCTTAAAATGTAAGAGGTCAATCTCAGCAAAGCTTACATAACTCTTTGTTCCCCTTGGTCAGCGTTTCTATTTACCCTCCAAAGAATAAGTTAAAATATATTTTATATATTTTATAATTCGTAACAGCGCTCTCTTGTATTTCTTCAAATCAACATTCGTGATCCTGTTATTATACGATTTGCCTGCCGATGAAGCGCAAGTAAAAGTTAACAACCTTTTTTGTTTGTTCAAGTGATGTGGTGTCTCTTAATTCCTCTCTGACCCAATATATTGAATGTTTTGTCCTGCAGCGGGTGTAGAGGCTAAAGGTGTGACGGCTACCGAGAGGTACACGGGTTGCATACGTAACTTGGAGTCTAAAGATAGAAATGCAGCGAAGTCTCTGAAGCTTGCCAATCCTGTGGAATTAGGTGGAAATGTTTACCTTGGAGGCTGTCCTTACAACTAATGAACTATTTCCTTTACTATCTCCCATTTGTCTATTCAATTAGTTTGTGGTTTAAAGGCAAAAGGCTCAAAGGTTTTGTGAATGTTTTAAACCCAATTTTTTAGAATTTTTTCACTTTCCTATCACGAAGTAGTTTAAAAAACTATGCCAGTCTAGCGAGATGTGTTTCTTAGATACTGGCGTAAAAAGATTAAGAATTCATTTGAATTCCTAACACAGCATTTTATCTTGATAACATGTTACTTTCATGTTGGGAATAAAAATCTTACTTCAGTTTTGCAGTGTTTTCCTTTCTGCGACGATAATACCATATGGCAATAAACATTTGAAGTTGCTATTCCTCCTCTGTTGTCCACCAGTACACATATAGTTCTTCCACCCTGAGGACACATGCTCCCCACGAGCATCGATAAACTATTTCCTTGCAATATTAAAAGGGGAATTTTTGGACCCACAAAAGAGCTGCGACTTAATAACTTAATAACTTAATAACTCACAGTAGACATCTACCACAAGCTAATTCAATTTTTGAAACTCATTGACAAAATTATATTGTTTCAATATTCAGACGAGATTTTCTCAGCCCACACAAGAGCTGTAACTGACATTTGCACATAGAACAGAGCTAACCACGCTCTTGCTAACGCGCTATAACTGGTCGCAGAATCCCCCCTTTTCGCGGAGTTATAAACGAATGAATATTACACCAAGTGTTCAAGCTCATTAACGAAATTCTATTGTTTCAATATTCAGGGGAGATTTTCTTTGCCCACACAAGAGCTGTAACCTTGATACTTGCTCACAAAACAAAACTGACCACGCTCTTACTAACGCGCTAAAGCTTGTCCCAGAATTCCCCATTTTTTTAAAAGAGATATAGACACATGAATATTGAACCAATAGAAATTCGTCAATGAGCCTTTGACAAACGGAGTTTTCAATTTCATCAACGAAATTCTGTTTTTTCAATATTCAGAGGGGAATTTCTTGGCTCACACAAAAGCTGTAACTTTGACACTTCCACACAACAGAGATAATCACGCTTTTTCCAACGCATATGAAATTGTCCCAGAATTAATTATTTTTTACGGAGATATAGACGCATGAATATTGAAACAATAGAAATTCGTTAATTAGCCTCTGACAACTAGTTGGAACCACGAGCAAAACGGAGTTTTCAAGCTTATTAACCAAATTCTATTGTTTCAATATTCAGACGGGATTTTCTCGGACCACACAAGAGCTGTAAATTTGACACTTGCACACATAATATAACTAATCGCGCTCTTTTTAACATGCTTCAAATCGTCGCCGAATTCCCCATTTTTACGGAGATACAGACGCATGAATATTGAAACAATAGAAATTTGTTAATGAGCCTTTGGCAACTTGTTGGAACTACGAGCAAAACGGAGTTTTCAAGCTCATTAACCAAATTCATTGTTTTAATATTCAGAGGAGATTTTCTCGGCCCACACAAAAGCTGTAACTTTGATACTTGCACACATAACAGAGCTAATCACGCTCTTCCTAACACGCTATAAATTATCGCAGAATTCCCCCTTTTCGCGTGAATGTGTAAACGCGTGAATGTTAAGACAACAGAAATTCGTTAATGAGCGTAAGTTGTTGGAACCACGAGCAAAACCGTGTGTTCACGCTCATTAATGAAATTCTATTGTTTCAATATTCAGAGGGCAATTTCTTGGCTCATACAAAAGCTGTAACTTTGATACTTGCACACATAACAGAGCTAATCACGCTCCTTCTAACACGCTATAAATTTTCCTAGAACTCCTCATTTTTACAGAGATATTAAAGCACGAATATTGAAACAATAGAAATTCGTTAATGAGCCTCTGGTAAGTTGTTGGAACCATGAGCAAAACCGAGTGTTCAAGCTCATTAACAAAATTCTATAGTTTCGATATTTAGAAGGGAATTTCTTGGCTCACAGAAGGGCTGTAACTTTGACACTTCCACACATAAAAGAGATTATCACGCTCTTTCTAACGCATATGAAATTGTCCCAGAATTAATTATTTTTACGGAGATACAGACGCATGAATATTGAAACAATAGAAATTCGTTAATGAGCCTTTTGCAACTTGTTGGAACCACGAGCAAAACGGAGTTTTCAAGCTTATTAACAAAATTCATTGTTTTAATATTCAGAGGGGATTTTCTCGGCCCACACATAAGCTGTAACTTTGATGGCTGCACACATAACAGAGCTAATCACGCTTCTTCTAACACGCTATAAATTTTCCTAGAACTCCCCATTTTTACAGAGATATTAAAGCACGAATATTGAAACAATAGAAATTCGTTGATGAGCCTTTGGTAAGTTGTTGGAACCACGAGCAAAATCGAGTGTTCAAGCTCATTAACGAAATTTTATTGTTTCGATATTCAGAGGGGAATTTCTTGGCTCACACAAGGGCTATAACTTTGACACTTCCACACATAACAGAGATTATCACGCTCTTTCTAACGCATATGAAATTGTCCCAGAATTAATTATATTTACGGAGATATAGACGCATGAATATTGAAACAATAGAAAAGAAGTTCTGATGAAAGTTTTTCATACGACACGCCAAAGACATTCTCTTTTAATTATCATGGCCGCAGTATGATTATAACGAGTTTTAGAGGTAAACTGCTCTCCTTCATAACTCAGTGAATAACCTTAAAGTTCTTGTGATACTTAGCTCTTTTTATCTCGACTGCAACAGACTTAATCCCGCTAATACTGTTTCTCATGAGTAGATTAGTGTTTGTTATACGTTTTATTTCAGCAATCCAAGCCATTTATTAAAGTTCACTCGAATTACTCTAGTCTGAAACCTTCTCTCTCAAATTAAAACAGCACACCTTTGGCAACTTGTTGGAACTACGAGCAAAACGGAGTTTTCAAGCTCATTAACAAAATTCTATTGTTTCAATATTCAGACGGAATTTTCTCTGGTCACACGAGAGCTGTAACTTTGACACTTGCACACATAACAGAGATAATCACGTTCTTCCTAACACGCTATAAATTATTGCAGAATTCCCCCTTTTCGCGGAGTAATAAACGCGTAAATATTATAACAATAGAAATTCGTTAATGAGCCTTTGGTAAGTTGTTAGAACCACGAGCAAAATCGAGTGTTCAAGCTCATTAACGAAATTCTATGGTTTCAATATTCAGAGGGGATTTTCTCGGCCCACAAAAGAGCTGTAACTTGCATGCACGCATAACAAAGGAAATGACGCTCTAACGTATATTAAATTGTCCCAGAATTCCCCCTTTCCATTTAGATCTAAACGCATGAATATTGAAATAAAAGAAATTCGTTGATGAGCTTTTGGTAACTTGTTGGAACCACGAGCCAAACGGAGTTTCAAGCTCATTAACAAAATTCTATTGTTTCAATATTCAGAGGGGATATTTTCTGCCCACAAAAGAGCTGTAAATTTGACTCTTGCACACATAACAGAACTAATCACGCTCTTACTAACGCGCTGAGAACAAAGATATATGTGGCAAACATTTCTCTGTTAAATACAAAATGTTCATTGTTGTATTATAGTTTTGTCAAAAATAACTAGCTGAGTAAAGAAAAGTAAAACACCAGAAGTCTAATTTCAACTTCGTTTTATTTCAAATTCCTCTGTTCGGATCGGGAACAATAAGAAATAACAACTGCTTTATCAAGAGAATATAAAGGTTGCACTAAAATTGTGTTTGGTATCCCTATGATTCTGATGTGGTTTGTTCTTTGAATGTCATAAATCCTTTAATTTCATTATTACAAGGTCATGTTTTGTGCCCACAAGTCTTTTCTCCAACTTTTGTATGACAAATATCATGAACCCAGGTAGCGATATTGCCAGGGAGACACACAAGGACACCAAGTACACATGAAGAAATAAGTATCGACTTGGGAGAGGAAGAATGGAATATGTGATGGAGCCATCATTACCTGAAACAACAAAATAAAAATTTTCTATAGACATAAAATAGAAGGACATCCTCTTGTAATAAACACAAATTAAATGCATGGTTTGTGGGGAAAAAAGTTATAAGCCCTTTAATCCCTAAGAGTGACTAGTGCAGAAATCCTCTCAGTGTTACCCCTGAATCATACATTAAGGTCAAGAAAAAAGAAGCTCTTGATTGTTAAACAATTTCTCCTTGTCAGCACCTCAGGAAATGTATAAAGAACAAGGGATGGTCTCAGATGGATAAAATGATAACCTGCATTCAAAGAAACATGTCACAGTTTAAGGAAGCTCAGCAATGCTGTCCCCTCATTTTCAGTCTGTGTCAATCTTTTTCACCCTTAAACATTCTCTGCCTCTTTGGTTTGCTCTGATATAATTCAAGTATTTTCTGTTTCTTTTTGTCAAACTGCACACTTTGGTTTCCCCTACATTCCAAGCAACTCAAATAATTATGTCATAGCCCGATGACCTTGAAGTAAAGCAAAAAGTTATTTTAAAATACCTATCAGACCTACAGACTTACAAAATTATATTAGCAAACAATCATACTGCACCTGTAAATTTCAGAAATTAAGAAATAATCTTCAGCCATAAGATTCACCTCAAAAACATACAGGGTATATTGGCTGAAATACTATTGATACAACTTAAAATCATGCCTTCCTCACACCAAGGAATATAGCAGTGATTAGCCAAATCAATTTTTTTACTCTTGCTCTTTATCAAAAGTTTGAAGCCAACACCTCTGAGTAAGGCTCACATCTCTGTGCACATTTTTATCAAGCCCAAAGTCACTATAGCGACAGAGGTTTGTTGGTGCTGACACCATACCTACAACTGCCACGGCTGCCCCCATCATTTTTGTTCCCATGCGATAGCTGCAGGTAGGCACCACATATTCTGTAAAGGTAAATATTCCGAACTCATGTTGAACAGTGGCTGGCTAAAAAGCAACATAAATGGTGAGATTAGTTCTAGGTCAAATGACTGCTTAATGAGGAGGGGGAGGGAGGGGGGACTGAAAATATGACAAAATAAAAGTCTCTTGATGCACATAGTCCTCACCCTAATATAAGTCTCTAAAAGGAACAAAATTTATGCCAAGATGCCAAAGATTTCACTTTCAAATCAACAACAATTTCAGATGTTTATAAATTAACCCAAAGTTCCTCTGGAATAAACAATTAAACTCATCATGATTACTGCTTACAATAACCTCTGTTTTAAGTCTCTTTTAATGTGAGAATAAATCTTTAACGATTGAGAACAAGCTGCCAAATTCATAAATATTAAAATTTTTAAGTCTTCAAGCAAAATGAGGTGTCACATTCACTTGGTATTAAAAAAAAAATGAAGAGGCAAAAAATAGAACTTACCTCATGAAGATGACCTGAGAACGCATAGGTTGGTTTCATAGTTCGAATTAACTTAAAGTAAAAAAACAAAGGAAAATAGTATAGCTGTTATAAACTACTATTATTATCATTATAATAGAGACAAAACTATGAGAACTCTTCACCATCAATGTACAAACAAACAATCTTGTGTTTAAAACATTAAAATTTTGACAATCAATTACCATGACTTTCTAGCGATTCCCAAACAATTTCAATTCGTGAAGGAATTTACAACATTATTGGTCAAAACTAGTGTAGGCAAAACAGTAAACTTTGTACATGATCCTTGTGGCCCCACCAGCAGGTGCTTATCCTGATTTTCCTAACATTTCTCCTCCCTGAATGGGATCACAGTCCATTGTAAGATCACCCCCAGGACAAGATCACCTCTTGTCCTGCCCAAGAACACAACACATTGACCCAGCCAGGTCTGGAACCCAGACCTCTTGACCCTGAGTCTAGAGTACTTGTATAGTAGTGGTAAACTGCTGAAAAAGTCACAAAATATTCATGCTTAGGGATTCAAATTTGGTGTCTCATTTCCAAAGGTTGACAAGGATCAAAAGGCTTACATAAATCCTGTATGAACTGGCGACAATGAAACAATACAACTAAAGCAAGATCAGTTTGGTATTTGATGAATCTGCCTGTTGAAAATAACTTACCTTGCGCAATGGAACATCATGTTTTACACTAATTTCGTCAATAGGAACATGACCAACTAAAATGGAAATCTTCTCCTTGTCCAGTTTTGGAGAAAGATTATTGATAAAATCTACAGTTTTATTGTAGATTTTTCTTTCCTCTCTAAAAGGTTTTCTTCTTAACAAACTTGCTGAATTGATCTGTAAAAATTCAAAACAAACAACATACTTTAAAATAATTTCAAAACTTATATTGATTTTTGCTTTAGTGACCAAGGTTCCATTTCTGCCACTCTCTTGAACAATGTCTGGTTATCTGATAATTTCATTCCTTGAACCTCAAAACCTCTAACATCTTGATCTTTATTGAAAACACATCAAACAAAAATAGCTTTCCAGGAGTAGTAAATACTTGGGGGAACTGATCCCTTGACTTTGCAGGTGTAATGTGTACTCCTAAGGACACAGTGCTCCTGGTTTTAACTTTAAGACACATAAAAGGTTTTCTAGCTACTGAGCTACAGCTGCTTAATGTGGCAAGCAATCCAATAATCAACCAATACAATGAACTACCATAGACATAAATTCGTTGGTGACAGCAAGACTAGCACATCACACAGGACATCCCTTCCTAATTGCCACTGATATACAACAACATTAATCTGTCTCCACTAGTATACCTTAATTATTTGAAAAGACTTCAGTTTCACCACATCATTTATGGGACCAAAGTGTCGTTGAAATCTCAATGTTTTTTGTTCTGTGAGGATATCACTCCATTCACCTCCAATGTCATTGTCCCCAGCAACATAGATCCTTTCAGATCTGTCAAAGGTGTGGAAAATCTTATCATGTCTTGCCTAGAAAAGATATAAAACATTGTTAAAATTAGTAACTATCCATTTTATAATTTTTTAAATCAATCACAAAGGCATCTACAGAGCAAAACTAATAAATTAATACTTGATGAAAAAATTAAGTTGTTTGGGACCATACAAAGAGTGAAGCCCCATTACTCTGCATTGAGGAGAGCAATAATACAAACCCTCTCCTTTCCCTCTGCTTTTTTCATACTGGGCTGGGAGGGGAAGATCTCTTTATGGCAAATGAATGGTTCAATTTTGAAGCTGACAAAGCTGTCATATAACTGAATGAGAGGATATACTGCGGGTCTATTACCTTATACTCCTCATATTGCTCATCTGTAGCAATTGATCCTTCATCTAAAATGTCACCTGAGATGTCAAAACTAAATTACCATATATGACTCACACAAGATAAAAAAAAGTGACATAATAATGAACAATAATAATAATAAATCAGATTTAGAAGTGGGCACCCATGACACAGCTCCTCTTGTGTCTGTTGGCAGATATTCATGCAGAACTGTGTAATATAATCTTATTTGATAAGGATACCACACAGTCATGTACATTTTATCAATTTTGAAGTTTTTTCATCTAGTTAAAACCAAGGATGGAGGAGTGACTGACCAAGTCAGTGGAAAAAGACAAATTAGCTATCTAAGTATTAATAACTTTAAAGCATACTGAAATATTTGTTTTATGGTATATTTGTTTGTATCCACCATTTTACTGAGATAAGCTTCATCAGGAAAGTCACATGAAACACATATGACGCTTACTGGTGTCTACTTAATACAAGTAGTCTTTCTGATAAAGGTTTTCCATACCAATTTGTGTAGTGATAGAAAGCTTGACTGTGAAATTTTCCTCTTTATATGACAACTGCTACAGTACTGGCTCTCTTACAAAATCTTCTCTTATAGGCCTCTTTTTACCTAACATGTAACCTGAGCTATAGTGAAGTCCCACTAAAACAAATGATTGCAAGTATCCTTAGAAAAAAGGAAGGCTTGTTACACTAGTCTTATCAAAGGTCTGCGGTTACACTTATCAGAGGTCTGCAATTACACTTATCAAAGGTCTGAAGTTACACTTGTCAAAGGTCTGCAGTTACACTTATCAGAGGTCTGCAATTACACTTATCAAAGGTCTGCAGTTACACTTATCAAAGGTCTGCAGTTACACTTATCAGAGGTCTGTAATTACACTTATCAAAGGTCTGCAGTTACACTTGTCAAAGCTCTGCAGTTACACTAATCAAAGGTCTGCAGTTACACTTATCAAAGGTCTGCAATTACACTTATAAAAGGTCTGCATCTGTTGGATACAAGTTGGTTACTAAAAATACATAAAGAAAAAGTCCTGAATTAAGTTGGTGTCTGTTTCATACAAGTCTTACTGTACACTGGGTCACATTCCTTGAGACACCCAAATGTGTAATTAAAAAACAATACAACCCCACATAGGACTTAAAAAGTAAAAATGAAGAAGGGGTCATGAAACAAACCTAAATGAATAACAGCATCAGGTGAAAACGATGCCAAGGCCAGATAAAAAGCCTTGAATAAATACCAGTCTGTATCCACACGTGTTATACATCCTTGAATTCCTTCAGGTTCTTCCTTGTATCCCTTACAGGAAAAAAAAGGGTCCAAGGAGGAGCTTTGTTAGAGTTAATTTCTACTAAGTATCACAAAACCAAAACCAAGAAATGAAACCCTGCAGCCAATCAGAACAAAGGAAAATCAACTCAAATCAAACACAAACCATTGGACTGAAACATGGAAAAAATATAAGTGACTGTGACGTTGTTGGTTTTAGTTTTCAAACTAACTGAACTAACTGTTTGGGGGGAAGTAGTGCTATTAGCCATGTCAAGAGAGAAGAAGCCTTAAGTCACTAAATGTAACTGCTCATAAAAAATGCAAGGTTGTGGTTCTGAATAGAAGGACAAAAAAAAAGACTAATTGATTCAAACTTCAGATAATAAAATGATTCAGTGTATGTTCAGCATAGTTGTCTGTTGTTTTTGGTACAGTAGACCTACCGGGATTTGTGAGTCAGAGATGAGAAGTAAATTCAGTGAATCTCTGGATTGGTCAGGAATCCTCCAAGTAAAAAAAGCCCATAGAAAACATCCAAACTCTCCAATAAACACAACAATTACAAGTAAAACCAATGACACCTTGAGGGTAAATATATACCAGTACCACAAACACTTCTTCAACATCAAAACTGAAATGAAAAAGAAAATAGTATTCTTTAACCAGAGTGAGGAGCAACTTCAGAATACCCCGCAACTCATTTACATGTCATTGAATAAGAATAGCGTCTATTGTGTTATGCCTCGATCTTCAAAGCCTCCCGACACATGTAAGTGAGGCGGACCAAAGTTGCGGGGTATTCTGAAGTTTAGCCCAGAGTGACTAATACACTTGTTATATCAGTTAATCAATGAATTTATTTATCTAATAATTTGTTATTTTTTAAGTTTTTTTAAATATATTACTTACTCTTATTCTAACGTCATTAGGTTTCTATCAATAGGTTCATTCTACATAATAAATAACAAATAACAAATAAATTCCATGTTACCATGCGTCTATTCAGTAATGGATCACAGATGAGACCAAAATGCACCACAAACAAAAGTGGTACACAAGATGCAGTTGAGTTTGTCTCTGATGTTCTTACCACGTTTTGACGTCATCTGTGATCTATTGCTGTGCAGACCCACGGCAACATGGAAGATATTTGTTTTATATAATACAGGTCTGGAGCAAAAAAATTGTTAATGGTGATGTCATCCATACGTCTGTCCTCCAATAGATCATAAGTTCGAACCAATCAAAATGAACGCGTGATGCAGCACATTGTATAAATATATGTACAACATGTCGTGATCTCCCAAATTTTGATTGTGCTTCACTTGCTTACTCAGGTGTTATCGCCTCAATTCTTCTGGTCAAAGTAGACTACACAGGGCACATGCATGATTGTCACTTTCCGAATATTAAACAAGATCAAGCTAGTGTAACCTCATTCAAATAGCTATCTAACCTGCAAGAATCGATCAAACAGTAAGCCCTGGCTGTGCAAATATTCTCAGTGTCGTGACGCAAAATCTTAATCCGCAAATGAGGACGTAATGTGCAGAGATTTCAAATCCTGGAACTAGCATCTTTCCAAGCGTTCTGTTTGAAAAATAAATAGTTCAGAGAATACCTACATCGATTATTCTATAGTAGTATCCAGTACAGCTTCCTTTCTCCAGGGTAGGATTTGCGGTATTTCTGACACAATCGCCTTCAGAGAACAAACAGATGTGAAGCGATTAGGTTGAGACCGGATGTGAGCTCATGTATTTGTCACCAACTGTACCATGTTAGGGCACTGGGTACCATCGGTCTTTGCATGCCGAAAGCCGAACCAGTATTGTCGTTTTCAACGAAAATGGCGGCAATAAACGTTCATAGCACTAGTTGTACTACAGATAATCTTAGTAGACATGACATGCTGAAATGGATCAACGAGAGTCTGCAGCTTAAGTACACCAAAATTGAACAACTATGTTCCGGTTAGTAATCGAGAACATTTGCGGCAGTTTCGTCGACAGAACTTCCATGTTTTCACGCCTTCGATCGAACGAGGGGCTGATGTTCGGGGTTATCAGTCCTTTCTCGTTGTTTCGTTATCGCGTCATACTTGGCTCTCACTAACTTGTGTTTGCTTAATAGGTGCTGCATATTGCCAGTTTATGGATATGTTGTTCATGGGTGAGTACATTATGAAGATTACGTATGAAATTCGAGTCCTTTAACAAACGCCTCTTTAAACTTTGTACATGTGAAGTTAATATCATGAAATATACATAACTCCCCTCAGTGATGTTCGATTTTAAACTCACATCAATCGGTATTTTAATTGAATGTACTTTAGATTGTGTAAATATGGCAAAGGTGAAGTTTGCATCAAATCAAGAACACGAATTCATAAATAACTGGAAGATATTGCAAAAGGCGTTTAAGAATGCTGGAGTTGATAAGGTAAAGTTTATACTTCCTTTTTTCTTTTTTTGAATTCTTTATTACAGCATGATGTTAATTTATTTCACGCTTATTTTCGACATGTATCTCGTGCTGTAGAGCATTTAAACAGAATCATGAATTAATCTAAAAGTAAAACGAAAGGTGCTGTAAATTGTGCTATTGGCGTGCTGGTGTCGAAATTTTTATGGTGACATCATCATACTAATTATTTTTTTTTGTAAATGTCTCCATCAACTATGAAATCTTTGAAAAGGTAAGGGAGTATCAAGGTGTTTCATGATATGCAAAGTTTTATTTTCCAGAAAGATCATTTACTTTTGATTCTGGATCATTTTGACCTAGCAATGGTTTGAGAATGTTTGTGAACGGTAGTGCTCTCTTTAACTGAATGCCGCACTTGTAAAACCAGCTAAGAAGAAAGAGGCCAGTGTGAATCAGCAAGATATTTAGCTTTGATTTTATATGTTATTGGTTAAGACAGAAGACTGAGTTTTAAGACCAGTCAATGAACACAGAAAATCAAAACCCAAAATAATCCTGAATTACTTTGGAACTGAGTTTGAATGACTCACACTTTTTAATTTTTGGTCTCAAAATTTTTTTAATTGAGTGAGAATTACTACTTCCTAACTAATGATTATAAAAAAAATTATTTTCATTGGGGCTGAAAATGTACGAACAATTATTTTTCATCAGTAAGTGCTTGTCAGGTGCCATTATTACTACTATTATTATCATTATTACTGTCATCATTATTATTGCTATTATCAACCTTTTTCCTTTTATGAAGATCAGGATTTCAAGGCATTGAAACAAAGATAATATATTTTTATATATTCATATCATATTTTTTAGCAATGCAGTATGTAGATTGGAGTTGGATTTTAATAAACAAAATCAATTGGCTTACCGGTAATATTTATAAATTAAATAAATAGGAACATCATTAACAAATATAAAAGCCAAATGGATGTTGACTTGAAAGGCACATCATATGATTGCAAATAATGCAAACTGTGAAATCTCAACATGTTTTCTCAGCAGTTGAGGTCCAATTGAAATACTAAACCACTTTGACTGTGGTTTTTCTTTTATTTCCTTATTCAGACGATCCCAATTGAAAAGTTAGTCAAAGGGAAGTTTCAAGATAACTTTGAGTTTGTTCAGTGGTTCAAGAGGTTTTTTGATGCAAACTATATCGGGCCTGATCCTGATTATGATCCTGTAGAAGCACGACATGGAAAAACAGATACTCCACAGATTGCTCAGCCACGAAAAGGGTCAGGACAGCTTACCAGACCTGTGCAACCCCCAGGTGAGGAAAATTCCTTTTCCATTCAGGTAGACCTACTGAGTATGCAATGTTACCAATTTCATACACCTTGCATTTTTCCACTCAATTACCTCAGCCTCAAGATTGTGACTTTTAAGTCATTATAATGTATTATCTTGGTTGTGATTCTTGTGTCACTCATTAGAACCAAACCTTACTGAGAGTAAAATCTCTTTTTTTCATTCTCAATCTCTAAACAGCCAAAAATCCGGCTCTCTCAAAAGGAAATTTTAGTAAACCTACAGCAGGTGGTCCGGCCAGAAATGGTGGAGCTTCTAGAGGTGGTGCATCAGGACTTGGACGTCCAGCAGCACAAAGTTCGCGCACTGTAGGAGGGGCAGCACAGGGACCCCGTACTGGAGGAGCAGCTGGAGGGTCATCTGCTGCAATTGCACAGAAAGATGCCCAAATACAGGAACTTAATAATGAGGTTTGTTTTTGATGCTTGTTAAATGAATGAAAATCATGGATGAAAATTGTTACCAATAATTGATACAAACTCCTTAATGAATATGAGAATGAATTAGTTACTATTCGAAACTTAAGCTCATCATCTAGCACTATGTTTGGCAGAAGCATCCCTTTTGCTGGATATTAAAACTATGTTGGTTAATACCAACAATTGTCAATCAAAAGCAGTCAAGGTATTCTTTGATTGTTTAGTTGAGTCTGCTCTTATAGATATGCTCTCATGTTGATTGGTAAACTGAGCAACAGTCTAATGGAAATCAGTTAAACTCAGTATGGACATGTTTATTTTTGCTCAGTTAGATAAGAAGGATCAAACTGTGGGTGTATGTTGTAAGTCCACAAGTCAGGAAGTGTCTAACATGTGTTCTTGTGCTTGGTCTCCAGCTCACTGCACTGCAACTGACAGTGGAAGGATTAGAAAAAGAAAGAGATTTCTACTTTGGCAAGTTACGAGATATTGAAGTCAAATGCCAGGAAGAAGATCCAGGTGCTAATGTTGTCCAGAAGGTCTTGGAAATTCTGTATGCAACTGAGGTAGGTGCAGAATTTTGGCCTCACAAAAGCCTTAGCAAGATAATGGAACTAAAAAATTGGATCTAAATCAAATGGAATCTACAAAGCACATTTCAATAGATTTTCTGTAATCAGGAATTCTGTTCTCTCACATACCTTGGAAGTTACATTTCATCTTAACTCATTCTTGTTAAGGAAGGCATTGTTGCATTTGAGTGGATACATTCTCAAACAGAAGGGAACAAGTTAATGTTACTAATCTTAACCTGTTTCATGCATTTATTTGTAAACACAGCATGATAATGGGAGCAAAGAAGAAAGTTTTAAGCAGTGAAATTACATTAAGGAAGGGATGCTTATGGCTGTAGATTTCACCCATACCCTGCTCCTTCTGTCACTCTGCCACAAGTATCACTGTGTTCATGAACTAAACACTTAGAAATGGGCAAACTACTCTTCAGAAACAGATTTAATGGACAGCTTGCTTCATTTACACAATCACCGCCAAAGCCAAAATATCATGTTTCTGAATTTGACCCCTAAGAGGTTTCTGTCAAATCAAGGAACTTTTCTTCACTTAATGTCCATCTGTGAGAATTGTTCAAGGAACTAGTATAATGTATGACTTGATATATGTTGGGTTCCAATTACTGAGGGAACTATGAATTGTTTTTATTGGTAGGAGGGTTTTGCTGCACCAGAGGAAGGTGGTAACAATGAAGAATATGAATATAATGATGAACAAGAAGAGTACTAGACAGAAGAGACGTATGCAGGATCAGTTGTCATCAGCAGACTTGCCATCAACCATATTTTTTAAAAATTAAAACTGTTTCTTGAGATAACATGCTAGGAGATAAAGGGAACTTCTTCTGTTATCTAAACTGAGAGTACTGATCTCAAGTTTGCACCACTGGCTATTTTGTATTATAATAATTATTATCAAAGATTTTTCCATGTAAACTGAAGGCTAGCTAAAATGTAGGTGTGTTGAAACCCAGTTTCTGTGATAGAGAGGTAATGAAGGTTTTCTCTTCTTTTGACGTGTGAAAACAACTTGTTTAGTGAAAGATGTCGCAGCTTTGTGCTCTAAAAGATTTTTTAAGTTTTACTTCCTGCCAAAGACATCAGGTGATTCCTAAGCTACCAAGGATAACTTTTCCCTGCTTAACCCTTTCACACTTGGAGAGACCAAATATATGTTTCTCCTTACAATATTCATAAATTTCCAAGCAGAAAGGTGATGAGAAATTTTAAAAAATCAACAACAGTACATTGTATGATTGAACAAAAAGTTCTCTGAACTACACTTATCAGAAATGTCTGAAAGAGTGCAGACAATTGATATTAAGAACCTGGGAGTGAAAAGATTAAGCAGTTGAGGGGAAAACAAAAATAAAAGAACTGTCTCCTAAATGATAGGCAATTGGTGTTGAAATTGTTAGGAACTTAATGAAAACAAACTTGGAATTAAAGAATGTGCTACATATACTTCACTCAGATTTGTGTCTGGTTAAAGTTAATCCTTCTTGGTGATCTTCATATTCAACCTCCTTGCATTAAAATGTCTCCTGCAGAAAATTATAGAGTGGTAAATGGTCTGCTGTGAATGGTTTGTTGATTCTACAATTCACCAGGTGATCCTTGTAGTATTTCTCTCTTTTAAACTAGATTTAATTTGTTTAAGATATTTGATGCCATTCTTTGTGTGCCTTGGCTGGCAATTTATTTTCCAGTGAACATTCACAGCATCTGAAACTCTTGTTCATGTGATTTAGTGATGTGAGGCATATTAATAGATCTGCACCCAATACTCATGGGAACATTAAGCACTAAAAAAATACAAGAGTTGAGATGAGTACTATCAACAAGCATCAAAGATAAATACCTCCTTCAATTGTCAGAAAAAGTATTAGGAATTTGGCTGTGTCTCAAAGTCTTGTGAAATTGCCAATGAAGAAGGGCTAATGTTGGAAACATCAGCTTTAAAGACTCTTTTCTGTGGCTAATTCACATTATGAATTCAGTTAATAAAACCAAATTATCTGTAATAACCCCCCCTCCCCTCAACTGAGACAGTAACACAGCTCTATTAGAAACTCATCCTCTTTAAAAGGCAAACCAGTGAAATGGTGTGAACAACCTACCTCAGAGTTTTATGCTCAACCACTCTCTGAACTTACCCTCCACAAGTCCACTCAGTGATTTAACCAGAGAAACTAGCAAACCATTTCATTGTCATGCACAATTCTCAGCTGTGCCCATCTTTTGCATGCAGATGTCGTCACCATTATTTGTGCAAAAGTTGACTATAGCAAGGTATGTTAATGAAACTGGGGAATTGCTCACGCCTCTATATCATCACCTAGGATGTTTTTTAATTCGTTATGATAAAGCCTTAATAACTATCTGATCAACAGACAAACTTTTACTGAATGATAAAGCTTGTCTTGCTACCTTGAATGAAAAGCACACACCTGTTACACTGATACTCGTGGACCTACAATGGTTCCTGGTTATCTTCAGGATTATTTTACAGATTTTGTTACTGAGTATGTGGCTCTTGATGGACTAACACCACACTACATCAGAGATTTAATTTAATACTATTTAACTTGGTCAGTGAGTTAAGATCTCCCAACAACCACTTGCTCTATGGGCCTGTAGCTAAGCTTTAAAGTTAACATAGAATGGCATTTTTAGGAGCAGAACCAAGTTCATGGAAAAAGATTACAGGTTGGGCAATCATTATGGAAAGCAGTATTTAAAACTATTTTTTAAACTTATCTGTTTAAGGATGCATTATATTTATAATTTCCCCATTTTTATTTTTTGTAATTTACTTATATCATTCTATCCTGTTAATTAACTTTTATTGTAAAGCACCAAAGACAACACTCCACCACACACTGTATATCATAATTAGAATTATTTTATTAAATAATATTAAGTTCTCAGATTGATCAGTAAATCAGAAATTCTGGTAATAATAGATTTATTCCCACTCAATGTCAATTGATAACTTGTCAATAAAATATATTAACTATTGAAAATAAATGATCTATTAGTTTGTATTCATGAAGCCCTACTCTCGTATTTCTAAGAACTATAAATTGTGTCTATAAATGTCATTACATCTGTAATGAAAATAATATTTTTGTGATTCAAGATAATGTCTTTTACATTTCCACAGAAATTTTCATCCTTAGTAATTTTTCCAATATTAAGTAATAGAGCAGCTCTAACCTTTTGTAATACCAAGTTAAGTTTCTCATAGTATTGTACCTGGTTATCAGACAAGTCCCACCAAAAGGTTCCTAATAAAAATAAGCTTAACACCCCTGTCTAAGAGATTCCACACTTTCAAAGAACAAGACAATTTGCATCTAACCACTATTAGTTACTACTTGCTATAACTTATTCTTTTTGAGTTTTGAATCCCTCTGGGTTCTGTGATTGCCATCTCCACGAATCTTCACCTAAAAACACAATTTCCATTGATTAGTACCAAAAGCAATTCACTGAAAAATATAACCAATTGAATTTACTACACAATTTACACTCTCTCAAGACTTACTGTAGTCCAAAACCCATGGAGGAGTGTCTACTAACAAAAGTACTGGTACTTATTCATTTCATACACATGTAACTGTTTTGAAAACTGGATAATCCACAGATTCATGTTTATGCTTTTTAAGGAAATCCTGATTGTATCCCTAACCCTTGCAAAACATGGGTTTGTGTAGTTACTACTAGCCCTTCCCTATTAAAGAAAACAAAAAGAAAACAAAACAAAAAACAGTACTTACACATTTCATCTAATCCTCGTGCTGCTGTCCAGCCAAGCTCTTTCTTTGCTAATGAAGCATCAGAATACACAGCATCCACATCTCCTTCACGACGTGGAGCAATTTTGTATGGAACCTACAAAATTGGTGGAGATCATTTTTTTGCCAACTGTAACCATTAATTGGCTTTATTAACCTTTCCACTCACGGCAAATCCCTGACAGAGGGGAAGCTATCAGAGAGGGAAGGGCTCATTACAAACTGGAAGTTCTACATGGGAGGGGAGGGGGTCTTCTTCAAGAGTAATAACGAAAAAAGCGAATAAAGAAGTGTGAAACTGTGTGTGAAAAGAGGCATTAGAACACATATGCTATATTTCTATAAGAAGGAATAGGCAATTAGGAGACAATGTCTCCACCACATCTTGCAACACAGGAAAAGCTCATTGTCTAGACACCAACAGCTTCATATTTCAGAACAACAAAAATTGGCTTAATATAAGTAATCATACCATTTTAGAGTAAGATCAGAGACCAAGAAGTAAGAGAAAAAGTCACAAAGAAACTTGACAAAGGAACAAACATTAACAAACAACAGTAGTGACACTAACTGGTTTTCCAGAGGCTTTTTCAACAGCTTTCACCATTTCAAGAACAGAGTATCCTCTTCCTGTGCCAAGGTTGTAGATCTAGAAAAAAAGGCTTTTTTTTTAAGATTGAAACCTTGGACTTGTCGTCTTAAGAACAATTTATAACTTGTTTCCTATGGGTCTGCTGGGAAGCTTAACTTTACCTGGCAACCACACTTGTTTTCAAATTGCTTCAGTGCAATGACATGTCCAACAGCTAAGTCAACCACATGAATATAATCCCGCACACCTACAAGAAAAAAAAAGTACTTCGGGGTTATAGACTGAAAAGTGCAGGATGACTTAAAAAAAGAAAAAAAAGACAGTAACAAGCCCTGCATGCCTTCACTTCTCTTAACAATCCATTAAAATGAGTTTTAATAATACTTGGACAACAGCCCTACTTTACGTGCCGCTAACTAAAAAAAAATAACCTGAATGGAGAATACACTACCTGTCCCATCAATAGTGTTGTAATCATCACCAAACACATTAAGATGAGATCTTTTGCCCACAGCAACTTGAAGTATATATGGCATGAGATTATTGGGAATACCCTGAAATATATACACAAATCAGTCAAGTGTTGGTAAATCCAGAAAAAGCCCTTTTCTCACTTTCTTATACTTTTCTATTGTCTCAGTCTTGGCCTCTGATTGGTAACCCCTTAGAGTGGCTATCATTTATTTCTCTTTATAGTAACACAGCTGAGTCATTCATTAAGATAATGAGAATAAAGGGAATGATCATCAACTGAAGAAACTCTTGATTATATTAAAGTTCACACGGCAACCAGGTGGACAATCAGACATAGTTTGATGCTACTCTGGTTTGCAGATTTAATGAATGTAACTGAAGAAGTTACAATTCATAGACCCAATGTTTCGACACTCCTGTCTAGTGTCTTCATCAGAGGGTGATCTAAATGCTGCAACAAGAGGTCCTTTTACATGATCACTAATTAGCGGCCTTTTTTCTGACGAGGTGTAAATAGGCGTCAGGAAGCAAACCGCCATTGTCACGATTTAAAGGAGCGTGGGGGGAGTTAATATGCCAAGCCTCCAAACAAAGGTGCTGGTGGTATCCGGAAATGAAGTGGAGCGCCTCTTGTTGCATTTGAATTCAGTAGAGCTGTCGATCCAATTCACCCTTGAGCGCAAAAAGGATAGACATTTGCCCTTTCTTGATTTAAATGTGTTCAGAGGGGTTCAGGGTAATTTAGAGACAAGTGTCTACCGTAAACCTACCCTCACTGACAAATACCTTGCTTTTGATTCTCACCACCCTATTTGCCATAAAAAGTCTGTAGCCAAAACTTTACTTAGGAGGGCTGACTGTCTACCATCTTCACTCGATTTGAAGGCTGAGGAGAGGAAATATGTTTCCAATGTCCTAAAGGCAAATGGCTATACAAAAACTTTTCTCCGTAACTGCCAAAAACCAGTTACAAATAGTAACACTCTTGACGAAAGGGAACCAGCGACTGGTTTTGCTGTTGTTCCTTACATACAGGGTGTTACGGAACCCATCAAGAGAATTTTGAATAGCCACAACATGAAAGTTGCTCAAAAACCTTTTCAGACTTTGGGGCATATTTTTGCCAAACCTAAGGATCCTGTCACGAAAGAACAATGAACCGACGTCATTTATTCTATTCCTTGCAATTACTGTGAGAACGAATACATCAGACAGACCAAACGTCAGTTTGGTACATGGTTAAAAGAGCACCAAAAAGCGGTTTTTCTTTGCAAAAAGGAAAATTCAGCTTTAACGGAGCATACATGCCTAACCAACCATATAATTGGGTGGGATAATTCTAAAATTATCACCACTAATCGGCGTTACCACCAGTGCCTTTGTTTGGAGGCTTGGCATATTAACTCCGCCCACACTCCTTTAAATCGTGGCGATGGCAGTTTGCTTCCTGATGCCTATTTACACCTCGTCAGAAAAAAGGCCGCTAATTAGTGATCATATAAAAGGACCTCTTGTTGCAGCATTTAGATCACCCCCTGATGAAGACACTAGACAGGAGTGTCGAAACATTGGGTCTATGAATTGTAACTTCTTCAGTTACATTCATTAAATCTGCAAACCAGAGTAGCATCAAACTATGTCTCAAACTCTTGATTGTTAAACAAATTCTCCTCATACTAATGTTAGGGTGTGAAGGTTTAACAGCCTGGGCAGCCCTGATTTTAGTCCATGAACTACATACAACCCAGTATGACTAAATAATCAACTATGTCTGGAGACTGAAAAATGTAATTTAACAATTTTTAACCTTGAATGAGAAAAACTGTAATGCTTAAATGTTCAGGGAAACATTTGCAATACAAGCACTTAACCATTTTATCACTATGGCAAGTGTTACTGACTGACCTGAGGATCTTCACCAATTTTTCCTGACTTGTGAGCTCCAACAGGATTAAAGTACCTCAGCAGTACAGCATTCATTTTCTAAGGAAAAAAGGTGTTACATGTAGCCTAAAACTTAATTCTTATTTATAAATTCTGTGTGACAACACCTATTCTGTGAGTATGATATTTATATCTTGTACACCAAAGCATCTTAGAAATCAAGGGTACATGGTGGACAAATAACACTGCCTCATATGACAGTTAATTGAAGCAATAATATTGTTACCTCTTCAGCTTTGCATAGATCCTTAATAATTTCTTCGATAAAGAACTTGGATCGTCCATAAGGGTTTGTTATTCCATTACCCACTGGGTGTTCTTCACTGATAGGGAGACAATTTGGAACACCATAGACTGTAGCAGAGGAAGAAAATACAAAATTCCAAACCCCATGTTCCTTCATACACTGAGAACAAAGAAAAAAAAGTAAAATCACTAAAGAAACTTATGATGTATGGAGTTAAACCACAAGATATCAATAATTTGTTATAATGCTAGGAAACTTGACCTAGGGATTTATTAAAAATATTGTCTTGTGGTATACAACAACAAGAACAAATTAATTGTGAACCCTAATCAGTAATAACACTACAAACCTCCAATAGATTTATAGAACCAGTGATGTTATTGTTATAATATTGTAGAGGAATTTGTACTGATTCACCAACTGCCTTCAAAGCTGCCAGGTGAACCACAGCGTAAAAATTGTGCTGAAAACAAAAAGTCTGATGTGAGAAAGTTTTGTCAAATACAGTACTGTCATTTAGAGAATTTCCAATTTTTATTAACTTTCTCAGTGTTATCCATTTAAATTTATTTACAACATAAAACATGATATTCCTATAGAAAATATTGGTGTCACTTTCAAAGATTAGAAAATACATTTTAAAAATTGTTTTTGTGGTTCTCTCACTGGTCTTTGTACCCAGAGAAATTCATTCACTTATATGGCATAGTGTGATAAAAAAAATGCTACATGATTGAAAAAAAACGAAATAGTGTAATAGCACGAGGGGAGATAATTTCCTAAACTAGTAGCAAGAGAGTAACAGTCAAGCTATGAAATGACTCTTACTAACAGTATTAAGTCTTCCAATCTATTTCATTTCTCATTCACCAGTGCATATTGCCATCAAGATCAAAATTGAATTAAGTTTAAAATAATTTCAGTAACAGTTGATTTGGATTTAATTAATTTTAGACAACAACAAATACCTTGGTTTGATGTTACAAAAAAAACCAATGACATCTTACTTTTCTGAATATGTCTTTCAAGGCATCTTTGTTAAGTAAATCAACAGAATAAAATTTAAGCTCCTTTCCTGTTATTTCCTCAACTCTTTTCATGCTCTCTATCAAAAAAAAGTTTAAATCTCAGTTAACTTTACATTAATTGAAAATTGCTCAATGAAATGTTGGTGTTCAGTACATTCTTGTGCATACCATGCATACCAATTCATGTTATGCACAAGCCTGCCATAGGCAAAGACCACCTCAATACCAAATGATGTAGAGAATTGCTTAGTGCTTCTAAACAAAAATAAGATACTCCCGTTGGCTTTGTATGAAATTTTTATACAGATTTCAGTCAATCCTTATGATTAATAATAATGGCCAATTTTTGTTTAGTGTCAAGATCAAAGCAGTTTTAAGGTATGCCCAAGTGTGGATATTTTTACATCTTCTAGAAAATTAATATATTTTTGGACTTCTTTGTTACTTCTAAACAAACATTTGAAACTGTTCAGACTTTTAACGAGTCTTTCAATTGTCTGAAAATTTCTGACTGTCTAGTATTTGTTCCATTTAAGATCATGCCTAACTGTGGGGAACTAAGCCACAGTGAGTACCATACCAGCGTGTCTCTTTGCTGATTGTAGACAGGCTCATAAAAAGCAACATTTGACCTAAACTGATTAGTGTTGCTACAACCCAAAAAGCCCTCCAAATCATTACCACATTACTACATTACCAGCACCATAGAGAAAGACTTACTCACCACTAAAAGCATTTACAAAGTTGTCAATAACGACAACCTCGTATCCAGCGTTAACAAGCTCTACAACCGTATGTGTACCAACATATCCTGCTCCACCAGTGACAAGAATACATCTTCCAATCATATTTCTATTGCTTGCAATCCTTAATGCCTACAGAATGAAAATTACAACTTAATAAAAAATTGCTAGGAGCAGTGCTTATTTTGTCTTCTTATCATTTCATGATATCATGTGATCATCTTATGACAAACCCTCCTAACAAATTTACCCACGTCAGTTGACACCAATAAACTAGCAAGTCATATGCGGTGTTTTAAGGCGCTTTCTTTTTTAAACGCTGGTAAACTAATTATAAAACCAAAAGTTATGTAATTCAACGTGGCATTTATGGTAATAAAATAAAAGATTTATATATTAGATGAGCGGAAGCGCAGATTGACTCGATTACTCATAATTATTCCTTTCAGATTAAAACTCGTGGCACATTCTTAACACTCCATACTTCTTTCATAAATAAAAAAAAGCTTTCAAGAGACTTACCAACTCTTAAATTTATGCCTGCAAGGTAAACTTAGCGCACGAGGTGTTAGCGAACTGTTTGATTAATCTTTCTAGCGAACGGATGGCCTAGCAACCAGGCCTTTAGTACTTGCAGTGTGCTGCTTATATACACAGTTTCCTTAGCAACCTAACCCCCCTTTAATTCATTTGCTATTATAGGGAGAGGTAGCTGCTGAGAACCGTGGCCGATAGAGGCAAAGTTGGGCGAGACTTCAAAATTTGAGTGAGGACGTGTAGAGAACGACTTCAAGACGTGGCTTTGCAAGACAACTATATATCTGCAATTTACTTATAAGGCCTTTTAGTATTTCTAATCTTTAAAAAAAAAAATTGAAAACGTCAAAATTAGGTTGTAACAGGATAAAAATGGAAAGGGGAAGAAGGAATTTGAAGGGAACAGACTCAAGCCCTTTCTTTAGACTCTGTAAAGGTCAAAAGATGATGCGTGTGATGCCATTCTACAATGGAGTACAACCAGGAGGTGGGAGGTCTTCTCTCAGTTTAGAATTAGTCACTCTACACCGTTTAAGTTAACTGAACTTTCTGATCCATCAGGAGGTGATCACTTGATGATCAACAGGAATTGCATAAAATAAAGTCTATCAAATTTTTTACTCCCTTCCTTGTGATACATAAAAAAACAAAAACAAAAAGAAACCCAGAATATTGCATCAGTCTCTAATAACTCATTCAAAATCCAAGCAAGCTGATCAACGGTATTGATATCTTTCTGAACTGATCTCTTTATTTGACATACAACTCAATAATTGCATACAATGTACTTTAAATAACTGTCTAATGACACATCTCCCAAAATAACTCAACTAAAGGCAACGAATTGGCAAAAACTTAAGTCTTGTTGGATGTGGAATGTAAGATAAAAAGCGAACTATCCTTCATGCAACAATTTTACTTTTTCTTTTACATCAATGTAGTCATCAAATTTAGCTGCACATGTTATCTACAATATTTTCTGAGCCCTGATAACAGTTTACAGTTTAGTTATGACCCACACTTAAATGAACTTAATGGGTTCCGCTGTCTAATAATATAAATAAATAATGATTTACAATGGCAACCCAGCCAAGTCCATGTCAACATAACAACACAAATCCTTTCAAACTGACAGTCAATGCTTCATATTAATGAAAACACAGTCACGTGTCATTGCCATTTCTACACAAAAACAGTCTTTTGGCCAGACTCCACAGTAGAGCTCATAACCAAGTGGGGTTCATAAGTAAAGATAAAAATTTTAAGATGGGTGGTGTTGATCCTTCAACTGACTCTGTCTGAATTCTAATTCTCTCTTCTTGCTGCCAACTCTTGTGAATAACTTAAACTTAAAGAGAATTGGCAATATCAATGAAAAATAACCTATGGCTGATAAACCCAACTATTCTCATCACTTTCTAGATGAGTTATATTTTTACATTACAAAGAGAAGTTATAAATTAACCAGTTAGACCAAAGCCCATCCATGCAACCAGATTAAAAGAGCTGAGGACTCTGACTGTAACATCAAAGACCACTAATATAAGTTGAGAAATAATAGTCAAGTGTGGATTCAAAATAGGAAAAAAAATTAAAAACCAAAATAAAAAAGAGGCAAATGTGGTGAACCGTTCTGATAATGCCAAAATTATACTTTTTCCAAAGCCTTAGAGACAGATAACTCAACTTTTTTATACATATTGAACATACAAAGTTGAGTTTCAATACATAAATAAATTACTATTTCAGAAGTTCACCACTGAGAAAATACAACAAATTCTGATGTGAAAAATTCATACCATAAAAATTGGTCATATATATAAATTATTTTTCAAGACCCTGGAGACTCTGTCTCCATTGACTTTTTCTGTAGAGAAAGCATCAACTGGAGAAAACGAATTATGCTATTAAGCCGTTCAAGTATAGAAGTCATCCCTAAAATAATAAGTTTGGGTTTATCCTGAAGTGGTAGTGCCGCAAGTACCCACCACATCCAATCTGGTCCATTGTTGCACAGCTGAATATCCTCTCTTAAGGCTGGGATGGGTCCAATAGCATTCATGATGCACTGTTGCTGCCTAGATGTCATTTGACTGAACCAAGTCTGTAATGTGTTGTGGCCAGTTCTGTTTAGTTCATGGAGTTGTCTGATCTCATCTGCATCCTCAACCTGTTCATCCTTTAGCCATTCAACAGTTGCTGTATGGTAACCATCCAACATACCCCTTGACACAACATGGAAACGCTCTCCCCCTTCTGTATCCACAATTGAACGACCATCAGGAAGAAAATTCACTGACTTGATATTGAGCATAGTACCATAATCTGCAAAATTCTTGTTTGAGTCATCACTTGGGACACACATGCCAAATTGCTTTGAGCCTGAACTGACACAACGCCGTAACATCAGGCGATACCGTGGCTCAAATATGTGCAAAGGACATGGAACTTTTGGAACAGCTAGGGTGCAGACAAAAATAGGGACTTGTGCATGGCCATCTTTTCCCACACTGAAGAGGAGGGAAAAGACATGTATTAAGTTCTAAGTGGTTGGTTCAACACTTTAATCACCAACTAGAATTCAATAACTGATGCCACACTAATAAGTGAGCTTTTCTATAAAAAGAAACAATTTCAAGGCTGAAGGTACCATTAACCCCTCTGGTGGAAGCTATATTGAAAGACAAACAAAGTGCTGCATAAAGGTAAGAGAAATAAAGCAAAATTTCCCCACAGCCAGTTCAACTTTCACTTTAATCAGGGATTAAGTTGTTAATGTCATAGTTTTGATTGAGTAGGAAAAAAAGCAATTACAATAAAAGCCATGTCTAAATTATGACTTATGCCTCATATATTCTACCAGGAGAGTGAGTTGGTTTGTTATGTTCAAGTGCACTAAGAGGAGCCTAAATAGAAAATTGGCATCACGAAGAGAGAAATCAGGTTATGTGTCAGTGAAGATGACCTAAATTTAAACAGAATCAAGTAAACAGCCAAACAAAAAAGAAGAAATAAACAAAATTGAAGCCAATACAGAGGGGAAAAAGACATTTCAATACTACCAAGCAGACGGTTCATGAATGTATGCCTTGCAGACCTATTTTAAAGATGGCTTCCTTACGTCCCGAAAAAATCAATTAGAAATGTTCAGTTTTATTAGGCCAGAATGTTCTTACATATGTATATACCATTCCCAAAACTGGTTAATTGTACAAAATAGGAATCGTCGATTTCGCCTCTTTAAATGTCAGGTTTTTCCTTTACTTTTTCGCAACACACGTGAAAGTCGGCTAATTACATAACGATCTTTCAATTATATAACCATTTTTCTTTCTTTTCCCCCAAGACTGTCGACCATGAAAGACTTGCAACTCTAAGGGATGGAAATGTTTCTCTCTAAAAATAATGTGGTTCCTATCAATCGTCTCACCAGAAAGGCGATTTTACGACTCGAAAGTAAAGTGAAGTTTACTTCCAGGAAGATTCACTGACGCAACAAACTATTATGTAATCGTTATGTCATCTTCATTCTAAAATTGTTACCCACCTCGCTAGTTTCTCGATGCTTTCTTGATAATTTCTCTTCCTTTCGTTATAATATGCCGTGAAATAGTTGACCAAAATCAACTCCAGTACTTCAGTGACTTCCATGTTTGGTACTCCTCGGTCGTATTGATCAAGAACCGTCCGACAACATGGACATTCGACGCGATGGTCAAGGCATCGCTCCAGACATTCTCGACAAAAAGTGTGTCCACATATTGTAGTTATCGGTTGAAATAACAAATTAAAGCAAAGTTTGCATTCAAAGTCATCTAAATCTTTCAATTTATCCTCGTATGTTACTCCTGCTGTACAGTTTTCGCCCTTAGATTTTTTGTTTTGTTGTCTTTCGAAGTTACTGGGAGCTTCCTCGCTGTTTGAAAAGGACCGAGATCTTTGCCTTCTCCGTTTGAACATACTTCCAGACTGACTGCTCGAACGTTTTGAAAAAGTATTTTCGCCAGAGTTATTTTCACTATTAACTTCTCCACTAAATGATCTTTCACCACCATGGGCAAGGGTATTGAAGTGCTTCCCTAAACTTCCATTGAGTGCTTTTTCCTGCGGTGTCGCAACAAGTTTAGTACCCGCAGCTCTGAGTACCAGCAAAGTCCTATTCGAGTTTGTGAATTTTGGGCTCAACAATTGATGCAAGCTCTCTGTGAACTCCCGACGGTATCGCTCGCATCCAGGCGCTAGAGCAGAGCAGCGCAACAAAGCTAACACACTCTCTTCGTGCTTGGATGAAAGAACTCCTTCGTGTTTAGCACAGTTCGCTAACACAGCAGCTTTCCTGTAGACAGTTCTTGCTGAAGTAGGGCGAAGTTTACATGCTTGCTCGATGTCTTGAAGCGCCAACTCAAATTGTTCAGTTTGGAGAAGTGCATCAGAACGCCAGCACAAACAGTGAAAATCATTAGCAGATACCGACAGGATCTTGGTAAAACAATCAACAGCTGATTTCGCGTCGTTCTCAGAGAGATGTTTATGTCCGACAAGTTTATCCACTTGATTCTGAAACTCCGAGGGAAACCATTTCTGAATGGAGTTCGTGATTAGTAAATTCACTGAGTGTTTCATATCTTCCGACTCAAACTTTCCGCATTTCGTACACTCCACTCGACCGGTGAACGAACGCTCCTCAATGAGGCAACTTTGACAAAATGTATGACCGCAGGAGAGGGTAACTGGCTTCAGAAAAAGGCACTGACAAAGAGAGCAAATTAAAATATTTCCGCTGCTGTTTACCACTGGAGAACCTTTTCCTTCTTTCTTCTCTTTACATAGTTTGTTTCTTTGAAATTCCAACAGTGCGGTCACCAAAGATTCGATACGTTCCTTTGGTACAACTCCAACACGGAAAGCATTTGAATAAGCACTGAACGACTGATCGAGTTTTCCGTTTCGAGCCAACAATTCTCCCTGTTCCAAAAGAGAATCGAGAGTATTCTTTTTTGCATAACTTTTCTGGTCCCTAGACAAGTTTTCCATGAAAGTTACACTACTTTAAAGACGGCAAAACAGAGAAAGTTCACGAACAACAGACAATGTAACGTGGTTTACAGAACTATCTGTGACAACGGGCCACTCTAAGTTGTGCGTGAACTTTTCGATATTGTCATCGTTCAACCCACGTGACAATTACTAATCATAAGTACCACTCACGTGTAATAACTCGCTGTGTACCAAAATACGTTTCCGGTAAACGTGAGCATACAATGGAGACTGTTTCGTCTGTGACTTTTCCGCAAAGAAAGATTCTAACATTAAGTTTCTGTCTTTAATACTTGATCAACCCTTATCCTTCCTCGAAATTAAATTCTATTTCATGACAGACTTCTTTCCTTTAAGTTCTTACGTAATATTTTGATTTATGCATATCGTTTAAGTCCCGGCAGAGCCTCGTTCCCAAGACTTTTCAAGGTCCCTTCGGATTTTTAAAGGAAGGCTCGAGGGTTTTGCAGTGTTTGCAGTTCGCTTTCACAGGACCCAGCTGAAAGAATGGCGAGATTAAGAACTCGCCAGAAGCATTTTCGAATAATTTTTTTCTTAGAGTTAAAAATTAAATTAAATAAATTTGGAACACAGAGAGGGAAAATTCCGCCGAGTATGATGTCTGTAAAACGACCTAATCACGATTTACCATATAATTTAAAGATTTTATTACTTTAAGCAAAATAATTCTCTACACACACAGTACAGACACCAATGAGTGTTTCTAGCCGCGGTTTACTGCCATAAAAAAAAACAACAATAAACGAAAACAAGTGGAACTATACAAAGGCTCAATAACTGTTACATGAATGTTGTAAGAAATGGTGAACGTGATCAGGAAGGGGAGGTAGGGGGGATGAATATACAGACTGGGGGACAAGAGGGATTAAGAGAAAAGGACTCTAGAGAGGATAGCCGTCATCGGTTCTTCAGTGTTCCATCTTGGTCTCTTCATCTTTTGAGGCGTCCCCGCTTTCTTCAGCTGGAGGAGCCTTTTCTTTCTCCTCCTCTTCGACCGGCTGGGGTGAGTTGCTTTTTGCTGTGCAAAAACAAGCCAAAAATTGGAAAAGAGTCAGTTGCAGTGGATCGATGCGAGTAATTCATGTTGGTTTTGTTTGTTTTGGTTCTCAGATTTCTAAGTGGAAGCATTTGCTTGAAAACATACACGTGATTACAACTTTCAGCCGTCATAAACATGTGCTATCGTGACTTGTTAATCTCCTCGATAAACTCGCGATTGGAACAAAGTCACGTTTCTTCAAGAGGTCACGCCACAAAAGGCTGTTAGGAGTAGTCACGTTTTTCAGATCTAATTACGAGTACAATCAACTAATACAGCAGATTATTGGCATAAGGCAACGTCAGAAGGAATAACAAGTGGCACGTGAGTCTCCTCGGCTCATTTTCTCACAGTTACTATCATATCTTGCCGCTCCATAACGGAATGCACTCATGGAGGAACCACACGAGCTGCTTCGCTGTAAAGAAGGGCTCACGCTCGAAACGTCAGCTTCAGAACCTCTCAACGGTGGCCAATTTACGACTCGGTTGATAAAACCAAAATATCTTGTAATACCCCGACCAACGCAGCACCAATTTCTTTGGAGGCTAACCCCCATTTTACATTAAAACCTTCCTCACGGTAATGAAGATACATTTAACATACAGGATAAACCATTTTCCCAGGCCACTGAAGGTCCGCCTTATAATGAAAACTCGAATAACCAAGGAACTCCACAGCGTGTTGGTTTCAGGGTTTGTACAATATTCCATAAAACTAAATTGAAAATTAATGATTGTGAAAACAGGTTGTTCACTTGTTTTACATGGTGTAAGTCATAGCAGGGTTCTGATGAAACAGATAATCGTATAAATAAAGTAATCAACAACAAACCTGTACTGGTTGCTCCATTGTTTTCTGCATTGGACAAAGTATCTCTACAGAAAAACCCGTTAAGGTACACCATTAGAGTCTGATGTAGTTTTGCAAATTTCAAAGACTGTTAAGTTTTAATTATGTAAACCAAGTTGCAGCCAAAAATAATAATAAAAACTAAAAACAAACAAAGACAACAATGAAGAGAAAGGAAGCAAGAAAAATGTCTTTTAGGGGGCACATGTTGCATCAAGATTATCAATTTCATTAAAGTATTGCAGGTTATCAAAACAGTTGCCAAAAGAGTAAAAGTAAATCAGAAAAAAAAAAGAAAAAAAAAATTCACATCACCAACTAAACATATGGCAAAATTTAAAACATTAAAGTACCCTATGCATAGTGAAAAGCAATTACCAAGGTAGCCCCAGTGGAAAATCCAGCTGTTGACATGTTGTTTCACTGCTTGTTACACACAACTCACAGCTGGTCAAATAAATAAGGCACCCCCTTCCTCGGAATTACATCTCAATTCTCCAAAATAATCACAAACCCCATTCAATATAATCTACGAAGAATTTCTGAGGTGATCAATACATACCCATCAGTATTTGGAGGGGCGTCAGACTCCTGTACTTCCATAGCTTCTTCTGCATCCTCTTTCCCAGTAGTAGCACTTTCAGCAGCTTCAGGACTGCATATCAGTACCCAAAAAAAAAAAAAAAAAATCAGGAAAGCAAATGTACCTTGAGTGTCAAAATGAGTAGAGTGCATGACAAAACTGCACCTGATTTTAATTCTTACCAACACTTCATTGTTCACCTCATACCATAAACATTTAAGATCTCAAGATATGTTAAAGTTCACAAGGCAACCAGGTGGACAATCAGACATGGTTTCATGCTATTCTGGTTAAAGATTTAATGAATGTAACCAAGAAGTTACAATTCATAGACCCAATGTTTCAACACTCCTGTCTAGCACCCTCATCAGTGGTGATCTAGTCACTGCAAGAAGAGGTCCTTTTATATGCTCACTAATTACCTGCCCTTTTGCCTTTGTTTGGAAGGCTGGCATATCCGCACCACCACCTCCTTTAAAGCATGATGATGGTAGCTTACTTCCTGAAGCTTATTTACACCTCGTCAGAAAAAAGGGTAGCTCATTAGTGAGCATATAAAAGGAACTTTTGGTGCAGCAATTAGATCACCCTTGATGAAGGCGCTAGACAAGAGTGTCAAAATGTTGGGTCTAAGAATTGTAGCTTCTCAGTTACATTCATTAAATCTTTAAACCAGAGTAGCATCAAACCATGTCTGATTTAAGATCTGATGAGTAGTTCTCTGTTTTACCTGCTTTACAGAAAATTACTAACTTGATTAAGAAATAAAAGAAGGAAAAAAGTGTACCTTTTTCTACTGGCTTCTTGTTCAGGAGGTGGCTCAGTTGACATCTCAGATGTAACACTAGCAACTGTCTGAGGGGACCCCTCCTTGGGAGTGCTTGTTGAGCTCTTGGGTTTCTCTTTCTCCTCCACAGGGGAGGTGCTGGGTTTTGAAGAGGGTGTGTTCTCATTTGACATGGCTGATGGTTTTGAGTCATCATTGACAGTATTTTCAACACCATTTGTGACCATTTTTTCCACTGGTGTACTGGATACTTTGGGTCGCTTGCGGGATCGCTTTGGCTCCTTTGGTGCCTGTATGTCTCTTCTGCTGTCTCCTTCATCTTCTGAATCTGACAATTCTTCCTGAGGTGCAACATGTTTATCTGATGCACGGACTGTAAGGAAAAAAAAAGTAAAAAAACAGCTAGTTTCAGAACATATAACTTAACATGCCCCTCAGTGTTTAACCCTTTCACTTCCAAGATCTCATTACTAGTTCCCCTTACTCTCTGCCCTACAATTCTTATGATGTAAGTTTGGAGAATTTGCTACTGGATCAACTAATAATAACATTATTGATATTTTTCTAGGAAGAAATACTCACTACTTATTCTTCTGTCAGGTTCCATGTCCTCTTCATTGTCACTTTCCTCCAGAACTGGTGCATCATCAGGAATGGCTGAAAAATCAATATAACAAGTTATGGATTGTTACACCTCATTACATACTACTACTACTTGAGAAGTGAACATGGTTTTGTTGAATAAACTACAGTTAATTGATACAGAAGAAAAAGAAAAAAGTCTCCTACAAGTGCCATTTAGGGTAAATCTCCCTACAAAAGAAGAACTTATTAATTGCATTTAAGTAATGAAATTGATCACACATTAGGGATTTTTTTATCAGGTTTACAAACTACTAGCATTTTTTCTGAACAGCCACTCTTCAAAGGAGTCGTCTATAAAACTAGTCCCAAGAAGATCAACTTATGTTTTCAGAAACTTCAGATTAACATGACAAGAGATTAAAAACCCCACTGGTGGACAAGCAAGATTCATCAGGGTGCAATTTTCACTTACGGTGCATCTGTACTCCTGGAGCATGGGGAAGCATTCTCAAGTTTTCAAACAATCTCTGTCTACACACACAAAAAAAAGTACGAGATTAGCAAGATTTGTATAGCTATCAACATTTTCAATACAGTTAGGATCTGAACATGTTCTCTGTTTGCATGGCAACAACCTGGATTATAACACACATAACAAGGAACTGCATAGCACTAAACAAACAACATAATTAAGGAAGTCTATGACATATGCCTTGTGCTTTTTTGGAAAAATAATCTTAAGAGAAAAACTAGTCTTAATTCTTACTTGATCTTTTCCAGGTAATCATTTGTGTTTTGGTTGGCCATATTGGATGGACTAATGTGGAGTTTGAAGTCTGGACCAAAGTACTCAAAGTAATCATTGTAGGGAAGTTCTAGAAATAAAGAAAGAAGAAGATTTGGAAGGAGCAGAAATTTTGAACTATATGTTAAACTTTGGAGGCTATTTACAATGAACACACAGCTGAAGAAAGTGCAAGGCCAAATTATCCAGGAATTCCATCAACAATGAGACTTGAAAGTCTTCCCCGAATCCTAAACTAGACTAACAACAGCACAGAAGAGAAGAATATTGACTGTTCTTCTGACTGTCTACAAATACAACTAAGTTGAAAGAGACAATATGTAGACAATTAGTTAACATACAATGTTAACAAATCTGGATTCTTCATTTTAGATGTTTTGAATAATTTCATTTTTTCATTTGTGGGAAATTTTCTTGATTAAAATGTAAACCAACAAAATCAAAATTTCTAGTTAGAGTTATGCCTACCATTTGCAATATCAGAATCCAAAGCTACTGCTGTCTCAAATGTCCAGCATCTTGCAACATTCCTGATTGTGTATCCCCCTCCTCCAAGAACTAACAATGGAAGATTGAACTTCTTCACAAAATTCACACACTGAGCATGGCCTATAGAGAAATCATGGTAAATCAGATAAGTAAATCTTGATGCAGAGATTAAATTAATCCAAAGATAGCAATTTACACTCTTTGTATACAATCAGTTGACAGCAGAAACTAAAATGTTATTTTGAATCATCTTTGACTGGCCCACCAAGAGTAGCTTGCTGATTTGTGGGTAAGTCCAATGTAACAATAAGAGTGTAAGTTGGAATCTTTGTTAAAATACCAACACTGACACTACCTTTGAGTGACAGATTGAAGCAGCCAAGTCTGTCTCCGGCCAAAGAGTCTGCTCCACACTGAAGCACAACAGCATTTGGTTTGTATACTTCCATTACCTTTGAGACAACCTGATGAGTGAAATTGGATAAAATAGTTGCAATCATCACTTGCTACAAGAGCAAGTTCAAAGAAAAAAATGGAAAATTAGACAAAACAAACCATTGATTGAAACTTACAGGATTGAAAATTTGTTCATAAGACTCATCATCAATTCCATCTCTAAGAGGAAAATTCACAGCATAATATTTCCCTTTTCCTGCTCCAATATCCTGTGAATAAATGAAGAGAAACAATTAGTAAGAATGGACCCTCCAAGCAGTTTTAACTTTAATTAAATAAAGGTAAGCAGCTAGTTACACTCCTCATCATCTCCCATGCTTCCTTTGCAGATTAAGCATTGAATTCTACTGTTTTGCTGTGAAGAGAGCTGCCAAAAACATTTTGAAGAAATCTTATAGGTAACAATGCATTATAACATTGACTACTCACCCTCAAATCACCAGTTCCAGGGAAATATTCTCCATATTTGTGAAACGACACTGTCATGACACGATCGGTGGTATAGAATGCCTCTTCTACTCCATCACCATGGTGAATGTCAATATCAATGTATAATACGCGCTGGTGGTACCTGGCACAATAAGAGATTTAATTACAATTTATAAAGTGCAATGGTTATAAAGCCCAAAAGAGTCTTTCACATTTCTTGGATCTGACCATGCAATGTTCAATAGTGTATTTACTATGTTGAAATAAATGAGCAATGACACTTCTGGTTCATCTACTCACTCACAGTGCGTGAATGTAATAAAAAAAGACTAGACAGTCAAGGAACTCCCAACATATTCTGCCCCACAGTTGGTTTCAAATCTGATTGGCTTTAATAACCAATCATTTCTGCTAACTATGGGTTTTTGTTAATGGGATATAAGATATTACAACAGAGTTTGCTTGCCTCTGCAGCTGAAGATGTTTCTAAGTAAAAACCGATGAAGAGTGTTCATTATATTTGTTTTTCAGGCTCAAATTTTAACCAAGTTATAACTAATACTTGCAGCAATTCCATAGTTTAGCTTGAAGAGCATTCTCGTTATTTTTTAAACTCAGAAAAAACACTACACAAGAAATGTGACTGGCTAGCAAACACTTCATTCAAAAATAAAGCCCTTCTGGACATTAACAAAATAATTCTTTTTGGACTTCTTCCAGTTTACTCCTTACTCTCAACAACAGTTTTTCCTGGTAAACAAATTTGGAATTTTCATACTTTTAAACATTTCCTTCTTCTGTGGAAACTCAGATAATAACACTAAATAAAACAACACTCACTTCAGAAGCTCTAAAATGGCCAGAACAATATCATTGACATAACAAAACCCTGATGCTTCAGATTTCTTAGCATGATGCAGGCCACCAGCCCAGTTTATAGCCACGTCTGTCTGTTGTTTATTTAGCTTCACTGCTCCAGCTGAAAAAATATCCCAAAAAATAATAAAATTTATCACAGTCACTTTACAACTCAAGATTCTAGTGGATTAAAATAAAAATAGAGTAGGATAATTTTGTAGTGAACAATTTTATGTCTCACATACCAATTGATCCGCCTGTTGAAAGCTGACAGAACTCAAACAAACCATCAAAGACAGGGCAGTCCTCACCAACATTGACTGATACATAAAGAAAACAGTCCATACAAATAAGTTATTTTTATTTCCTAATTTAGCTTAATTACCTTATGTACAAAGATCAATAGCCATATTGCTTCTAGGAAAAAATTAATGGTGGACTATGATCTAGAGAGTTTAAATCAAAGATTTGTAACAAATTAACCAATGCCAGCAGAGTAAAATGATAGAGACCATGAACAACAAAAATTCTTATACAAAATAAAATGACACATAATGGCACAAAAGTGTCTTCCATCATTGACACTGTGATTACTCTAAGCCTGGAGTGAATTATTTTCAAAATCCATAAGTTTTAGAAACAAATCATAATTTACCAATATTGTTTACAACACACCAAGCTACTCACTGATAATTAGAGGAGAATGGTTTAAAAAGTAAAATAAAAATCCATCTAGCAGTACATAATAATTGATAGGCGTTACAAATCAAGAAATTCTGTAAATCTATTATAATTCACAATTTAGTAAGACAAAAAACTTTCAGTTAAAGCGTAAATCCCAAACCACTGAAATATAATTCATAATTTTGAATATCCAATTTACCTAGGACTGTATCGATGATGTAGAAAACTGTATTATAATAAAGGACTTTGTAAACACATCGACAAAAACAACTCACGAACTACTGAACACGGGAAAGTTGAAAGAATGCAAAGGGAAATGAAAGCACATGTGTGTTCATTCAATAATTTTCTAGCCACTCACATCTCTGCATTTGCTTTGTGTATTCGGACATGTTGTCGGGTCTTATAGTCTTTAAGAATTTTATGTAATCATCTGAATGGTATTTAGTCATCTCGTCCAGGTTTGCTTTGTGTGGACGCTAAAATGAAGAAACGTGAATTGGTGAAATGACATTTCATTCAAATGAAAGAACTGACAGTTTTTAAATCAACGTTCTCGCAAACTCTAAGTCTAGCTTTTATACTTACGTAGATCTCCATTTTCCTATACAGGCCATAGTTAAGAAGCAAGTTGTGGGTCATTCGAATACGATGTGGCTTCATGGGATGGCCTTGACCGTAGTAGTAGTTACCAATGTCACCTTTGTTCGGAACACGAAAAAGACATTAGGACACGAAGACAAAATTCAATGATTTCCGCTTAAAAATAGGGGAAAATTTTCATACAACTCATCTTGAATACATTTCCTCGAGACAAAGTGGACGTTGACAGCAGATTCGTATCTTACCATCGTAATAATAGCAAACTCTTTTCTTTCCGCCAGTAGTTGTGTACGCCATGCCGGTGATAACTCTTGCTTGCTCGGCGCTTACTTTGAACGCGACTTAGTCACGTGAACGTCTTAAGCCAATTGGAGAAGGTATTTTTCGGCTAATTAATTAGATTCCATTACTTCTCAATAAGCCTGACGGCTATTAATCCATAAATGGGTTCTAAAGATAATCAAAGAAACATGTGTACATTTTTTTTTTGCTGAGGCCTGGAAGAAAAGCCTTTGTTATGATTTTAAAAATTTATTCCGGTTTTCCAACGGGAACTTTTACTGGCAATACCGAAAATCAGGCAGGCCTTCGAAACCTTAATCTCATTCATTTTTCATTTCCACAAGAATAGAAAGAAATTTTGGACGTGCAGCCATCAAGTGACCACTAAATACATCTTTGCCAATAAATTACTCTTTATTATCGCTATGGATCACATATTTTCTTGGGTATGGAGGCAAAGAAATTGTTCTGCTGGTTTTCTTAACAAGTCCATCCCCTCGTTCTCTCATAAGAAAGGTGAATAATTTGGGCACTGGACTGCCGCAAGGAAGGGAGTGGGAGACAAAGGGCCCGATGCACGCGGTTTGTGGCCTAACCTGTACCTTTTTTTTTTTTTGACTGTCGTGGCTCTGGAAAAATGAGCGGATAAACCGCCAAGGAAAGTAAAGTCTTCACTATTGTACAAGGGCTGATGTAGGTGTGCCCTTTTACTTTTGAGAATTTTTTGGCTTTTTTCTCCTATTTCGACAAAGGGTCTATCAAGTGATGCATATGTGTTACTGATGTGGCGTGAGGTTGCTCTCTCAACCAAATATTCCACTCACTCCCCCCTCCCCTCCCGTCTGAATTCATAGGATCTGCCCCTGATTCATCATGTAAATTTATTCGTTCGTTTGTTGGCTTCGTCACGTATTCTTTTAGGAAACTGAGGTTAGGTCGATTGTTATTACGGAGAATTTATAGAAGATTGTAAGAAATTCCTAGGTGCAATCACCAGTTAACTAACATTTGCTCGATCTCAGGTCCAATTAGAACACGGACACGGGCTCCTCGAGAAAAAAATTAACAACAGAGACAATATTTATTGGAATTTTTTGTCAGAACCGACCACTTCCTTATTTATTGTATATAGGAATGAAAGATACTCGGGACGGTGCTAAAAAGCACTGAGACATTGATGAGACAATTGGATTATTAGACTGTAAATAAAACTAAATTAATTGGAGCTATCAACAAGAATTAAGAGGATAAACGTCATTAATTAGTTTATGAGTTCTAATCAAAAGAGTAATATCTTTTATAATCCTCCACTAGTTTTTTCCCGGAACAATTTGGATTTATCCTGATTAAAAAGTCACATTTTATAATTCATCGTGGCTTGAATCTTCAGGCTCATCCTCAATGAAGACTTTATAATTTTTCATAATCTCATCCATGGTAAGTTTGCCATCTTTGTCTTCATCAGCCTCTTTTATGAGTGTTTTAGGTTCTTCAGTGGAGAAGTCATCATCTGGGAACAGCCAGCTTTTCATCTCTTCTTTGTCCAGTTTGCCACTCTTGTCCTTATCAAAGTTGTTGGCGAAATCCTTTTCCATTTCTTCTTTAGCGTCATCATTTACATCACTGAATGTAGCTGCACAATAAAATTTGACAAATAAATATGAAATACTAATGTTGACATTGGGGATGGATGGTTAGGACCGGAGCAGAAAAAGCCTGGTGAGAAGTTTTCTCACTCAGTTCCAGGCAGGGTAGTTTATCTCACTTCAATGGTATTTTTTTTACCTAAAAATTCTTTCTTTGATATTTGACCATCCTTATCTTTGTCGTGTTTTTTGAGGCTATCTTCGATGGTAAATTCCGTCATTCTTGGATTATCCTGCAAAACAAATAAAATTATTATGATTTTTGCCTATTTTGACCTAATTATTTTTTTTTCATGAAAGGGATTGTGGGCTTTAATAAAATAATATTTCCTCGTACCCCTGGGTGGTAAAACGCCATGTATTCCTCCAAGTCTAACTTCCCGTCTCCATCTTCATCAGCAAATTTAAATTTTTCTTCATCTTCTTTCATTTGTTCTTTGGCGTCTTCATCTTTACCATCATCAGAGAAATGACCTTTTTTGAATTCCTCCCATGATACCTTGCCATCTTTGTCTGTCAACAAACGTTAACAAATTTGTACGTCAAATACTGGCAGTTAATATTACCATTGGTGCCGTTGCTTCTGAAAATGAACGCAAGCATTTAAAGTCGGACTTCCGAAAACGGGCACAAGAGTTCGAAAAACGGCCAAAAACGGGACCATAATGTCCACTGTCTGAAAACGAACGGCGCCGTCCGAAAACGGATGGAAGTGTCCGAACTCGAACGAGACCGTTCGAAAACGGATGGAAGTGTCGGAAATAGAATAAATCCGTTCCAAAAAAAGACGTAAGTGTTCTAATATTAAGTTTAATTTACGCAAAGCCTAAATATTGGTTTAGAACTAAACTTCATATATATACTAGTTGTTTGCGTGGTCCGCCACGGAAAAGCTAAACCTAATTTTAAACCCCATAGAACTCTTGGTTGTCGATTAGTACAGGGAAGAATTATAACTCACCTGACCAGTGACCAGTGAGAAGAGTGACCAGCTAATATATTGTATGAGCTAAAATATACCAGCATATACTGACCCTCATCGTGTTGTTTCATGGTTTCCATGACTTCTTTTTTCCTGTATTCCTTTGTAGTTACGTGAAATCTCTGTCTGATCTCATCCTCTGTCAACACTCCGTCCTTATTCAGATCTACTTCATCTTTGATTAGTTGCGCCAGTTTGGTTTTTGCGTCTTCGGGGGAAAGCCCTTTGAATTCAGTGTAGTTGTCTCCTGGAGAGGGTTTGAGAGGATTCAACAATAAGACAGTGAGAAGTGCTGAGAAAGACCATTTGAGAGGCTAAATAAAAATTTTAATCTCAGTTACAGATGATATTGGCGCAGGAAAACTTAAGTTATCTTTTTTATCACTACGTTTCCTTTCACCGCCCCCTACAATACCGTCCCTACCCGTCGGATGTTATTTTCTCTGACAAAGAAGCAAATAAATCACCTGTGTCATAATCTATTCCCCTCAATACCTGTACCTGAATTTTAAGTTTGTAAAACAGTTTTGTAACATTTAACTTTTGCATTTTTAATCGCACGAGCACAGTAAAAGAAGGACAATGAAAAAAGTTCAGGGGTTAAATTCAACCTTCTCCTAGCGCGGAATGTTTTGCGACTTATTTAATTTTTTCTTCTTAAATGCCACATACGCTTACATTCACTACCATTAATTAACACTCCCTTAAAAATATTGCAAATCCAGTTTTCAGAAAGGCCATCTCCGAAAATTTCGAAAAACCTTGAGGCCCTTGATTGTAAAACTTGGAAGTTCAAAAAGTAACTAAATGGCTGCATTGACAAATATTTCCTGGGAAAGCTCAAGTTCTAAATTTACAAAGCTCTCCTTCTCCTTTCTTTTCTAACACCTTTCCCAGTATACTACTTAAAAACTTAGTAGGTATCCAATTAATATTTGCTATGAACTCTCAAAGTTCAATTCATTCCAAAAAGGCCAGGTTGAATTATATTTATCAAGCCAGATTTTTAATGTATTTTACATAGAGGTGTCTTGGCGAACAGGTGAATTACCAGAGTGCAATGCTAACTTACCTAAAAATGCGTCGTGTTCAAGGTGACTTTGATCATTTTCATCTTCTCCTCCATCATCTCCTTGACTTTCATCTTCTTCATCATCATCGTTGTCATCTTCCATTTTATCGTCGTCTTTTTCCTCATCCTCTGTTTCCTCCTCATCAGCAGGATTCTGTTCGTCTGCATGGTCTGCCATTTCTTCATCGTGTTCGTCTTCGTCGTGTTCATCTTCTGAATGTCCAGGCTTCAAATGATCATCTTCCGTGAAAGCAAAACTCACAGTGATACCTAAAATTAACAGAGCTAACCACCAAGAACGAAACATGTCGATCAGTCAGATGTAGTTTTGCTGTGCTCTAAGGTTGGAGTTTTTACAGCTCTTTGTTCTTTATAATGTGATGTCCGAACCGAGACAGCGAAGTTCAAATTTAAGACACGTGTATTTGGATTTCGTAGCAATGCGTGCCGCTTTTGGAGTGGTAGGTAAAGCTAAACATTACCAGCTCTCTCATCCTTAGCACAATGTTTTGGTTCTCATTAGATCGAAAATAAATGGAACACCTTGGTAAACATATTTGGCATTCATAGATTGGATGTGAAAAGAAAATAATTGAATATTTAAACTTGTAGCAAATTAGCCACCTCAATTCAACTGCTCTTTCTCGCGTAACCAAATGGTTGGTTGTCCAATATTTTTATGTTAAAGTTAAAAGTGTTAATGATTAGTTTGGTCGACTAGCGCTGGTAACTGAGACCCGAAAATTGATTAATGCGGATGAAGATCTAAAAGACTGCATTAAGTGGTTTGAAAGCAGGTAGTATTGGCATTCAATTAAATAGTGATTTTGAAACGTAAATCAGTAATATTGGTGGAAAGGCTAGTTACCTGTAGACAACTTCTTTGTAAAAATTATGAAAAAAAAAATACTTCCCTTTTAACCTTCTCCAGTTATATTGACATACGAAACTGTTCTTTCTGAGAGCACGTTTATCATTTGTTTAGCGGCATCTACCCTCTGGTCTTACCCGACATGACAAACAATCCATGACTTCTCCAAGCTGCAAGAGCTGTTTTGTCCACGTTGTTGCAACAGGACTAAACTAATAAGTCACGATTAGTGAGAGAAGGAAAGGTCGACTGTCATAACAAAGGCGTGGTCTTTAGCGCCTACGGCTCTTTCTTAGGAGCTGACAGTTAAGTGATAAAGTAATCAAGTGTTTCACCCTAATTCACAAATATTATGAAGGCTGACGGGTCGATTTTGGCAGTAGAGAGGGAGGGGGAGTGAGAGGGATGAGCGGGGGGAAGAGGAGTGAAAAGGCTGATTGAGACGAACAAAAAAGAATGAAGGCGTCGCTGGCGAAAAAAGAGGTTTCGTGTGTTTTGTCTCCGGAATCAAAGTATGAAACGGTGAAAATGACGTTATGACCACCATAGTGGCCACAGCTTGCAAAGGAAACACGGTGGAAAAAATGATGATGGTAACAATGATAACAACACACTGTAACACTGTTTAATACTTCTGGCTACTCAGAGGTTTACCAAAACAAAGTACACTTTTTCCACTACTTCGAGGTATCATGGTGAAATTCTTTGCACGAGTTGAAAGAGTTTCAATTAAAGAACAGTACTGAGGTAAATGAAAGAAAAGTTATATTTATTTGTAACAGAAAGGACTCGAGAACTGTGCGCTATCGCCGATAAAGAATCGACGATAAAATACGCTTTACGTGACTAATCGTGTAAAAGAACTCACCCTCAGAAGGTATGCGCACAGAAATTGTTTCAAGCCCGATCAGCCTAAATAGAAATTGTTTTTGGCTCAAAAACCAGAACAAAATGCTATAAATGGTTACAGAATTATAACATCTCTTGAATTGTTTTAGCATGAGTCTTGTTTGCAACTCTGACTGTGGCTCTTCAAGGTGACGTCAGGTGACACGAATTCCATGATGGACAGTGTCACCCAATCACGGACAATATATTTTCAACTGAACAAAAAAAAGACTGAAGAAATAAATTAAACAGTAACTAACGTCAGTAACTTAAAACGGGAAAGGTAGCTCGCAAGGTTTGTTTTCACTTTGACAATTTCAAATGAGTTACACATATCAGGTAAAATTCTACAGCCCAGTGCAGGTGCAAAATAATAAACGTGAAGTATGACCAAAAGCTGTTCGAAAACGAACAGTGAGTCGTGAGTTTGATTGTCTCGCTTTTGTTCTGATAAACTTAATACATTGGAAGCTCAACTGGGATTTAGAATCCTTCTGTTATGATTTCTGATCTCCTAGCAACGTCCTTAGTAACACAAGTTGGATTTGCAGGATAGTCATCTTCGTCGATGAAGAATTCCGTCTTCGTTGGTTTCTGGCACCACGTGGCAAATGACGATGCAATGGATTTATGCTGCACCTTGATTGAATTCCATTGAGCATTAGAGATCACTTGTCCATGATCAATGCACGAATCAACATACAGTCCAATATTTGATGAGGCGAACACGGGCTTCATGGCTTTTAACGTTTTACTTCTGAATTTCTTGATCAGCTTCACTTCTTTCTTGGAACATTTGTAAGGAGTAGAAGCACAAGGGATTTCCCAGATGTGACTCAACTGCCACGAGTCGTACAAAGAGTTCACGACAAACAGACGACTTTTAACAAAACGTAAAAAGTACTGAGGGAAAATACATTTCCACAGGTCTTTCCCTGACATCTTCTTGACGCACTCTTGAGGGACCCCATCCGTACAGTCATGAAGCTTAAAAACATTCTGCATCGCCTTCCTGAATTTCTTCTGTTTTTTGTGTTTCCGTGAAGTTGTATCGAGGAAAAATCCTGAATCCGCAAGCGATCTGAAATGTGCATGCTTGGGGAGTTTTGAACGGACATAATCGGCGTGAAGCATAACAGCGAGTCCTCCAGCAGAGGTACCAGAAAACACAACATTCCTGGCCTCTTTTAGACTTGTGTCAGACAACAATTCCGATATGGTCGAATCCAAGATTCTGAAGCCTCTAAAATACAACAACGAACCTTCAAACTCTACTGGGTCAGATCTGTTGCCTGAAAACGACGAACCATCACAGTATGGGAGATACGCAACGCTCCAGTCGTGGAATTCAGGATTTTCTTTGGCAATGTTTGATAAAATTCCACCAGGATTACCAAGAGGTTTGAAGAAGAGAGAAGACCCCAGATGCATGCGGCTCCTTCCCGAACAAGCTTTCTCACTCTCGCACCATGCCCCACCCTGTAAGTAAATAATCCAGTTCTTGCCTGCTTCGGCAGATCCCTGTCTCACATAGTAACCCGGTGTGGACCCATCAAGACATACAGCGCCCATTTTGTCAGCATCTCTCACAGCGTGGTACACAAACCCATTTGATGGTTGATTGTAATATTGCAAAAGGGAACTTTCCTCTGAAGAGTAAGTTCCCTGTGGTGACTGTGGTGTTACTGTGTTGATGGTTGGACCTGATGAAGGATAATACACGGATGGGTACTGCGTGGAATATTGTGTGTTTGAATTGGACTGCTGAACATCCGCTATTGGAATTTGACTTTCATTGAAGTTGTCATGGTGTGATTCCATTACCTTTAAGTGATGGTCCAGTTGATGATGATGATGATGAAGTCTGTTATGGTGATGGTGATGATGATGGTGATGACGTTTATGTTCATGATGCTTCTTTACTTTTTGAGCCTCCATTGTCACATTACTAACGCTCCCGTTGAAGATTCCGCTGTCCGCGTGGTGACTGAGGGCTCGAGACGCGTCTGCTTCTTCGGTAAATGAATTATTTTGATGTTTGTGATGATGATGATGATGTTTGTGGTAATGTCGATGTTGTTTACTGTGAAGCTGTTTATGTTCTTCACTATTGTTTCCTCTAAAAACATCCTTATCGAGTTTCGAGAGGATTTCTTTCATATTGTGTGCGTAAGCCTTTTTCTTGTGCTCACCATAAGAAGCTCCAGACTCATCCGAATTTGAGCCGCCTTTATCTGTGTATCCTTCAAACATAGAGCTTATATCTTCTCCTTTGTAGTGATGGCGGCCCAAAATGTCACTCTTACTCATCCCAGTTTCCTCTTTGTTTTCTTCAGATACCAACTGTCTTGCCTCTTCGTCAGTAATGGCATCGTCCAAGTAACTGTCATCATCCTCCTCTACTTCTGGACCCAGATCCCCATCGTTCTTGAAATCTTTGAAGAGCTTGTCATACTCACTTTCACTGTCCCCCTCAGTAACCTTGCTTTTCTTATAAATATCGCTTCTTTTCCTCTGAACCTCAGCTCCCTTTAGAACAGCGGGTGACATAACCTTCACCTTGGGTTCTTCTTTCTCTTCTTTTTGAGAGCCTTCATCGTTGTCATTTTCTTGTTCATCATCAGTGCTGCCGCTACCGTCTTGTGCGTTTAATTCTTTCTCAGGAGTTTCGTTTCGTTCAACCTCGGCTTTACTATCCCCTGAAAAATCTGCACTCGTCTCCTCAGGACTGTCTTCCCCAGAAGATACCTGAGTCATTTTATCAACTGCTCCACGCGCAGAAGAATCTGTGGTGTCAGACTCTTGAATATCCACCATATAACTGTTTGGATAAATTCCACTCCCTGACATGTATTCTTCATGAACTTCTCCACTCCCGCTGGGGTCATCCTCCTCGTTTGGGAAAGTACTTCCGCTAGACTCTTCGTTTTCGTCCAAACTATGAGCCTTCTTCCCATGTGATGACCTAGCTATGACACTCTTTGCAAACTTTTGATCCGTTTGCACTGAGCCAGTTTTGTACCACAAATACTCGCCAGGTTTGCCAGACTTCGAAATATCTTGTTGAACTTTGCCAATTTCTGATTTCTGAATATGTCTTGAAGACACAAAAACAATCAGTGCTAAAGTGCACGCCAAACGTACATTTAACGTGTGGTATAGCATGTCTGAAATTGAATCGCAGAGCTCGTCGAGCCTGCCAACAAGTTAAAATCGAATCAGATTTGGCTGAGGGCAAGTTCTTTGAACTTTTCCTGAGGTAATTTGATGTCACGCAGATCCAGGTACCTGTGTTCTCTCTTTAGCTCTTGCCTTGTTTGTTTTGATAGCAAATCATTAAAATAAAGAAATGTCGAGAGCTTGGCAGACAAATCTGTTGTTTGTCAAACCAAATCAACCAGGGCAAGATCCACGGTTTGGTTCACAAATAGTCTATAATTAATCTTGAGTTAATGGAGCGGGTGGTTTAGCTGTGTAAAACACCACACCACCTGGTGACTTTTGAGTGCTCCGTCAGTAGAGAAGGTAATACTTTTCACAACAGTACTAAGACATTTAAACAACGATTAAGATGCGCGTGGCATTAAAGTAACCTGTAATCATCGATTAGAGAGTTTTCATTCTGCCTTTCTTGTGAGAGATCTGTTTATAAATTCTATATCAGTTGTTTTTAAAACAGGTCATGTGTTTTGATATAAAACATATTAGCAATATATTAAATCAGGCGAGTGATTCCATTCTTATGTGCTGTTGGTTGGATCTGACCGTGAAACGTTCACTTCAGTCTGCACAGAAATATAAAAAGAATGACATAAAATGCTACGCAGTGTACAAATCCGACTTTAAAAAAATTAACCGACAAAGAAACTTGAAGAAAATATAGGTTCAGCTCTAGTAAATTAGTAATTAAATACATCCCCATGCAACACTGGGTAGACAAATTTCGACAGCCTTTGTTCCAAAAAAGCAGTGTAAATGACGCAAATATGTAAAGGATGAAAATTAATAAGTTTTACTTTTAAAAATAGGAAGGTCAGTGCTAGTGTCTGCAAATCCATTAAATACAGGCGAACCATTCATCTAAGACCACTTTCGCATACGAACAGGACGTAAAAAGAGTTTGCCATACAGCGTAATGTCCCTGTAGTATTTTTTCACTCCCGTTTTCCAGCTATTTAGAACCTGGCGAGCATATTTCCAATATAAAATTATTTCAGTCGGCCATAAGTCATTACTACCAATTCCTATCCATCCACCATAGCTCAAGGCTCTCTTATTTTTGTGCCGAGATCTCTCCGCTAGTTTCTTTGTACACGTGGTTACTCCCAATCATTAATGTCTGACTGGTATTTACTGTAATAGCTCCTTTTTTATCATAATGTGTTGAGCCCCGAGGATGATGGGCCTCCTTAGTACGATGTCCGGCTGAGGTATCCCATACTGAATGTCAGAGTTAGTCAGTTGTTACGGTACAACTGTTCAAGGTTGTAAATCACAGCAAACTCTTTACCATGTAAGGACCCTCCAGTTCGTAACCAATTTTACGATAATAATTTCGAGTTCCAACTCCTAAGGAGAAAATACAAGGTTTGTTTTCATTATAATGTCCTGCTTAGCTGGGGCTTTAACTTTTAGCCAATGAATTGTTGAAGTCAATCAAATAAAGGAATCATTATTTCCCTCCTACATCAGGCATGGTTGAGTTCACGTGGTCTGCTTTCAAATAGTTTCGTGCCGAGAAGAAACTCAGTAGATATATTTTTTGCACCACTGTACCATTCACTCTAACACAACAAGAGAGGTTTAGAAAATACAATGTATTATCTGCCATCTACCCCCACATTTTGGCTCATTTTGGAGACAAAGTTAGAGATTTTCACCTTTTTTTTTTCCAAAGGTCAACATTTAAACCCCTTTTACCAAACAGAATTCATGAACAATGCATGAAGGTCACTTAGTACACCCATGACCCTCTGCGCACTGAGAAGGTTTAGTGTGATTTAATTCTTAAAACAGATAAATACCTGAAATTACGGCAATTTTCTGTGAGCCATGCTCTTCGCGGGCAATTCTCTCTGCTTCTTCCATCAACAACATTCCAAAACCCTGAGAAACGAGACACCTTTAGTAACAATCCTAACTAAATACATTTTCCAACTGTTACCACCTCACACGTGAACTTACTTGATGCTGAAATTTGGAAGGATCGCGGGCGCTGACAGGAACTACACTGCCGTAACTAAGGTAACAAGTTAAGGAAAAAGAAAAAAAGCTTGGACTGGATTCATTGCATTCTTATGGCCTCTACTTGCTTAAGGAAATAAACAAGTTTACGGTGTTAAAATTTCAGCCAATACACCACCGTCTCCATCCCCTCCCCCCCCCCCCTTTTACCTATCCTTGTTGTGATTAGTTAAGGAATGGAACCCAAAATGTCAGAATGTAACTCCCTATGAAAAATTACAATTAGTCATCATATGGTCCAGTTCCTGAATTCTGACTGGTCTACAGGCCGTGGTGTATGAGCTGATATACCATACACCAATCTCGCGGAATAAAGAATAAGATTCTTATAAATATTGAAATATTCCTTTGGGCGTTTTTGATGAATTAATGATTCCACATTAAATACTTAAGTTTTATCCTAAGTCTCATAGAAAAGATACACATGAAGTTCTCTGACGATAGAACAGCCTCCTGTCAATTCAGGTCTGAAGGATGCCTCTGAACACTTCCTCAATCTTAACAGGCCGACTAAAATATCTGTAGACCGTGAAGGAAAACTGATCTTCAAGATGTATTCAACGAAACTAGTAAGCAAACTGATCAGATCTATAAAAATCTTCTTGGGTTAAAATTCAGAAAAAAATATCCTTTATATATTTATCAAGAGTCTACGGGCAAGCCCTCATCACTAGCGCTGCAGGACGCACGTTTCACCGTCCGTGGGACCATTTGAGACGACTGAGGATAATTTTGCTGGGGTCTGGGACTGTTAATGAGTATCAGACCCTTTGTAGACCTCACACGGGTCCGCGAGCAAAGAAACGCTTGTGCCGGAGCGCTCGCTGGCTGGTGACTGCAGAGGAAAAAGTCACAACAAAACTATGCGTTATATATTAAAGTAAAAAGGATATCTTGCTCTGGGTCTTCATAGGACAGAAACGTTTCCCATCCACCATTCGCCACATAGTCTCGGCGAATAAGCTCAATCTGTAGAAGAAACATCAACAAGAACATTACCGAGATGGCGCGACATTACAGCCCTTCATCTAGAAAAACTTAAAAGTAATGTCATAAAGTCCTAATGTTTAAATGCAATAATAATGTAGTTCTATCGTTTATCTCACGATGTAGTCAATTCCTACATTGATTAAAAAAATTGAAAAACCGTAACACTGCACCCTCTGACTAAATTTATCGAGCTAAGCAGGAAAAACGACGAGAATGTGAGGCGTTACAATAAACTTAAGAACTAAGCAGGAAGCGGAAAAGAACACTTGACATTGCGGATGTCACCAACACTTGGAGAATTTGTTGATGCCATTAAATAATCATATCAAATAAGCCTTAACTTACCTCAAATGGTCGAACCTTATGGTGAATTTCCTGTATGCCAACCTCACGGGTTCGCACATCACGACACTAACATGAAGTGAAGAGTAATACATAAAATTGAATTTTCCATAAAAAAGAAAACCAACACACTTCTCACTGACAAGAAAAACATCGGTGACAGTAGAGCAAAATTGCTTTATGTATAATCACGACGTCAGACACGAATTCCTGAAATACTCAAAACTAAAGAGTAGAAGTGACAGTAGACAAGTTACATTGGGCGCAACTCCAGGAACAAAATTCTAACCTGTGTTCCCAAATCCTTCATACGTGCTAGTGCCAGTTCCCTCAAGTTGCCATGTTCGACACCAGAACTTACTAAAGGCATGGGGATATCCCTGAGACAAAAGCAAACACTTGGAGCGCATTTCATTTGAGCGTGGTAAAACAAGCACCAAATTATATGAAATTCATATATTTGCACTGCGGTGAAGAAATGAAATTAAGAGATCCTCGCAGCTAAGAAGACTACTGAACTAGTAATTGAAAATATGACCTGAAAAATCCCGTACGGGATTTGAACACATGAACTCTGCGATATCGGTGCAGCGCTGGTCAATGTGTTGGGTCCAAATAAACCATCCAAGTGATGAATGATGATTTTAGATATATGAAATTCATATATTTGCACTGCGTTGAAGAAACGAAATTAAGAGATCCTCGCAGCTAAGAACACTACTGAACTAGTAAAAAATTCAGGCCCGTACGGGATTTAAAACCCATGACCTCTAGTTCAGTTGGTAGAGCGCTGCAACGGTATCACACAGGTCATGTTCTTAGCTGCAAGGATCTCTTAATTTCGAAGTACCAAATTAATTACAGCAGCCATTCAGACCGAAGGAGCCAAAGAGAACTCAAAGTAAAATCTCAGGAAAAACTGCCTGAATGAAGCAATCAAGTTATGGTTGGATTTGGTTTTACATGTACATCTGATTGGTCCAGACCGTTGCGCGATTTTCTTCACCAGTTAACTGGACGTAGTGGATCAAAGCCGATGGAGACATCTAACAGTTTTGTATAAAGATTATGTACATTGCCATCAGAAATGTACTTAACATAAGTCGACTTACACGAACAAAACTGTGAATACTTTGTATAAGGGTTCCCCCCTCACTTCCAGTTTGTGAGACTAACCTTTGCACTCTATAGACTCGTGTCCAGGGTGGTACTAACGCTAGAATCCTCGCGATCAAATCCACCAATGTATTAGGAGGGTAACTCTTGTAGCGGCCGGTCTTCCATAACTCGTACAAACCTAAAAATGTTTGAAACAAGTTGTGAAAGATCCCACGTAAAAAAAAGAGAATAAATTAATGAACCGTATTAATTAAGGGTATCCTTCGAAAAAAAAAGGTTGTTCAACCTTTCCCTGTGCAGTGTATCGTCGTGGGCAAGCTTATCAAGGAGTTGATAATTATGAAAGAGCGCACACAAAAAGTGTTCAGTTAGAAAATGGAATTGCTTTCTCATGAAATTAAAATTTTCTTTCACTTACCTGTACCACGGATTACCAAGGTTGGGTAAATTTTCAAACCATCTGCGCGAAACGCTGGATTTTCAAAGAACTCCTAAGATTACAAAAGAAGCAAACAGTTTAGTGCCAAAACTATAAGAAAATATTCTTATGTAAAAACAAAACATCAAATTGTTGTGTTAAATTTCACTAACTATGAATTGTGCAATGTCTCGTTCCAGTCCTACATTTGGTAAATCAGGCATCATATGAGAGACAACCTAAAAACAAAATTAAACACGTTTAGAGTTTTCGTTACTTTCCAAAAATAATATACAAAAATAATATATATGTATGTGTATGTGTAAATATGTACATTAGTTGGAACTCTCTGTGAGTAACTGATTCACAAATTAGAGTAAATTGACAAATTCTTGACAATTGAAAAAACTTTTTTTAAAGGAAAAATCTCAAACTGAATTAACAGCTTTACCTTGAATCCTGCATCTTTAGACAAGTGAAATGACTCACTCACTGCTCTGACAGTGTGGCCTCTGAAAATGGTGTGAAGGGAAAATGTTCACTTGCATAGTAAACATCTGTTAACAGCTCATACATCATACAATAATTGTAAGGGAATTTAGCCAAATCCTCAATACAGATCACACATGAGTTGGGGAAAGGTAAGGTGTTAAACTGCTTCTTCACTGCCAGACTCTTTGAATCCTGTCTCCAATCTTCTATTTGAAATATCACAGATTCATGATAAACAAATGGTGGCATTTTTGCCTTCCTTTTCTGTCTTCTGTACCCCTCTGGAATCCCCCCCCCTCACACTCACACATAAAAAAAATATTTTTTTTTCAAGCATAGTTAAATTGATCCATTAATGGCTGTCTATTGTGGTTGAGAATTATACAATTACATAAAAAAGGGAAACTTTACAAAAAGCAAGTATCCTCTCTCATGTATTCCATCATGTTTACCTGTTAGTATCTCTTGCCACATCTTCATACACGCTCTGGACACCAATCTCCAGGCGAGTGCAGCCGTACATTAGCATGGAACTAAAAATATGAAACAGGAAAGGATTGCAAATCTTGTTAACAGCTCAAGAGTGTTATGAAAAAGAACAGAAACTAATTTGTAATTAGAAATTGGTAAAAGATGCAAAATTGGAACTAGGCAAATTAGCTTTTTGGGTTCCAGCTTCAACAAATTGCTTGATATCTCAACTGAATTTTAAAATTTAAGTATGGTTCTAGGCTCTGTCAACCCTGTAAGGTTTCCCCTTGCAGGTCAACAGGCATCTTACAAAACAGGTTATATAATGTTAACAACTCAGTTGAAAATGTAAATTGGCCACCGTATAGAGTTTAAAGGTTGACGTTTCGAGTGTAAGCACTTTGTCAGAGCAATCTGGCTGACGCTCAAAGTATCAGCCTTCAAACTCTTTATGGTGGCCAATTTATGTTTACAGTTGTTAACACAAAATTACCTGCTATACTCTCCCACCAATGCAGCACCACAGTTTCTTTAGAAACTTACTCCCTTTATTCAGGTTACAGAACAGAATAATTATTCCACCAAACATGCAATCTAGTATAACAGTTTGAAGATAAAAAGGGGGAAGTGATTTGGCTTTTTCCTTTTGTATTCTTGAAAAAGTAGAACACTCACCTAAGATGTTTTTTCAGACAGTAATCCGGTCTTGTTTCAATAGTTATACCAATACACTTTGTCTTGCTCCTCTCTGAGTACCTGAGTGGCATAAGAAAAAAACAGGTTCAGAATACTAAGTTCAAGTAATTTTCACTGTACTGCAATAATCTAAATACTGCTCCCCTGGCTGAAAACCTTTACTGGGTATTAAATAGTTTCCATTATGTGCTCTTATAAAGCAAATAATCAACAACTGACAGAGATTTTATTTCAACAATAGTAAATTACCAATTGTTTCACCTGACAAAGGCTTAATGCTCAAAACATCAGCTTTAAAAACACTTTATGGTAGCCAATTTATATCATCAATCAGTTGATAAAATGAATGGAATACTCCCACCAACACAGCACCATGGTTTCTTATCCCTTTCATTCAAATTAATAGAGCTCGATGATAGACTTACTTGACTGCTTCATCCACATTATTACTTGTGTGACCTGACAGGGCATCATGGAGATTCCTTATAAAGAAATCTCTATAGCTTTCATCCAGACACATGAATGTACCTCCCATTACAATAAACTCAACCTTCAAAATATAATGAACAATACAACCTGTTTTGAAGTTTTGGACATAAGCGGAAACCTTGACTAGGAAAGTAAGATTCTCTAAAGGAAGATGTGTGAATCTGCTTGTCCCTCTCTCGACCCAAGAGGTCATATGGACACTAACAAATTTTAACTAAACCATCAAGTAAATGCCACAGGTATCCCATACACAAGATGAAGTAATGGTTTTAGTTCCTCCTAGCTAGAGAGACTGAAATATGCAGGTCACTAATTAAGGCTTGTTAGACTTAACCAAATATGATTTAACAAATTGTAACAGATGTCACTTAGAGGTGATCTGAGTGTACAAAAACAGAAGTGTATTATTAATTCTCACCTTATCCACACTGTGTCCCAACTGTTTAAGCTGAAGAAAATACCAAATATTCTCATGAGGTCATTAGACACCAAATACATTATTCCACTTGCCAGCAGGGCAAAAAGTTTAAACTGTTACAAGTACATGTGTCTGTTAATCTAGCTTGTTTGTGAAGTTGGCCCCTCAGATCCCAGAAGAATAAGCTCTCTATACTAAGACTGCCTGTTTCCTATAGGATTCACCCTCCTTCTCCACTTTGTCTCTCCTTTCCTACCACCACTGCAGACCAGCTTCAGCCAGCCTTGCCTATTCACACCTTCCTCCTCTGCTCCATACAAAAAGATTGTTAGGAACCAGTGAAATTCAGGGCCCAGTTGTATAAAGGGAGGTTAACACTATCCAATCTATAAATCGCTATCCAGCCGATAAGTGATAGCAAAATGTATAGCGTTATCCACCAGATAGAGATTTATTCAGTGGATAGACTTGTCCAACCTTTGAACAAAGGACTTTCCGCAATTACATAACTGGAGATTTTTATAATCACCTGCTGCCCTCCAAATGCTACAAATCAAGTAGTGATTAATAATTACTAGTATTTCAATATGGCAAGTTCAAGACAAACAACCGTCCACAAGCAACTAAACTGTTGTAAGACTACCACTATAAGACAATATTCACCTGATCAATTCTATGTCTTGTTTGTAGATAAGGGTTATATCGTGCTCGTATTGCTCTCATTGATGTGGGCTAAAAGAAAAGAGTTGAAGTATATGACTTAGATATATGTGCCAAGCAATTTGCAGGAGAAATATTTCATTAAAAAAAGCCTGGTTTATACTTAAAAAAACCTTACTTCATATCCAGTGTAAGACTGTGTAGAGTATTCAAAATCAGAGTCTGGCCCTCCTGGGCAATATCTACAAAAAGTGGAACACACATTTTATGATTTGCTGCCTTGAAGAACTACACAGTCATTTACAATAAAAAATAATGTTAGGTTTGTGAAGTGCAAGCCACTTGTCACAGAAACTTTATCATCCATCTTCCAAAAAATAAACAACAGTAAGGCTACTTTTCAGTTTGAAGGGTAAATATATCTGATGCAGATCTTTGACATTGTGATATTGAATCCAGTTCAGCATAATGTCTAAATTCTCACAGATAAAGTCGCAGACATTCTCCATCACTAAGCCTGTTGATTTACCAACATTGACCGTAGCAGAAGTGCAGAGTTATGCTAACTTACACACAGATATTTCCAGTCATGTTTATATGAGGACATCTATGAGGTTTGCACATAACAGCCACAACTGCAATCTGGGATAATAAAAAAGGTAAGTAAAATCCATTTTTTTTCGTTGTGGAAAATCACCATTCCCTAAAGAGATAAAATAGTCCTACTACAGCAATGGTTTCCATCCTTGGACTCATAAAACAGCAATATTGAGTCTCCTTATTGTCTGCCTTATATATATCTAAGGATAACTAATGAGAATTACTTAAATCAAAGATATCCCCCTTGCTTATGATAATAGTCATCACGCATAATTTCCAAAAAAGTGCTTAACAATGATGAGAACAACAGTATTGTCCCTCATAATCACTACCTATACAATACAATGCAAAATAAAAAGCATCAGGATACTCACCCCTGAAGCTGTTCTTACTGGTTTGGCTTTCAACTTTGGAAGTAAGACCTAACCGGGTAAAGTACACAAATTCCTGTTTCATTGAAATTAATATTCCAGAGCAATCCCTTTGTGAAAATAATTACTGAAAACTAATAAGTAAAGAATTCAGGAACTAACCTTTTTATAGGCAGGAGGAACAGCAGCAATGATATCCACCAGTCTGGGTTGTGATGTCAGTCCGTATTTACTGGCAGCCTGTCCTTTGATCCTTATGAACCGGGACATAACAGTAATATCGAGCAACGACACAAGAATGTGACTCTATTGCCACTTTTTTTATAATTTAGATTTACTGTTGTTGACTACAGCATTACACATTGCACGCCACTGAAAACCGATTTTTAAGAAAATCTGGAAAAACCGAACAGTAGACCATCCAAGCGTTACACAAGCAAATGTTTTAGGAGTAAGACGTGTCCATGTATAAGGAAACTAGACAGTGCTGCATAACGAGGCTAAATAACAGCTGTGAAAGAGGCTGGACAAAAAGGTTATGAAATAACATCCTCAAATGTGTGCATTAACAGATATCAGGCACTAACTTGTTTAGATTTACATCATTTCCTTTCTCCTGTGCTGTGATCAACTGACTCACAATGTCTGACACTGTCATCATCATCAGTTCAGCTCTAGAAGCACTGGGATTCACTACAACGGAGTAAAGTAAACAAGAAGAAGGATTCTAAGAGAAATTTAACATAAGCTTAGAATGACTTCCAGTCATCTTAGGAATCTGGGCTTATTGAGAGGGCAGTAATGTTCATAACAAGCAAATAACGTTTGAGAACTTTTAACATGATTTGGAAAACAGAAACAACTCACACACAGACACACATGAAACCACGTGAAAATACATCAAAAGTCCTGACAACGGATCAGCAGAAGGTAAAAAAATCCAGTATATGAAAATCAACTGCACAGACACGAATTCAACCACACCTTCCTACCTTTCTTGCGATTCTTTCCCATATTGACACTTTTTAACCGAAAGGATCTTGTTTAACCGAAATGTGGCTTACTCAGTTGATGGTTCAATATGGCGGAAATGTGTACTTGATACTTCATGTAAAATGTGTTTTGTCTCCCTGAAGATAACAGCGACAGGAATTGAATAAATAAGAATTTTCTTTCTTTTCCATTTCTTGTTCTTTGAAAATAGACTTACGGAACAGGTTATGAAAAGGAAACAAAAAGGCTTGGAACAGATTCTAAGCGCCTCGCTGGGAAGCGAAGGTGCGCGCTCCTTCGTCTTCAAATCATGGTCTTAATACGGTGCTAATTTTTCCATTTGTCCACAGAAATTGTTTTTTCACACACAGCGCTCACACGGCAGTCTTTCTGAGAATATCTCTATAATTATGTGCCTAGGAAAATGTTTTGCCTTGTGTATGTTCGTACCTGAATGTGTTACTCATCAGAAACGAGCTTTTCCAACCTTGAATGCGTTTTAATTCCCCACCCCCTCCCCTTTCAGACTGGAGCCACTCTTGAAGTCCCCGACAACTAATGAAGCTTTTTTCACTTTTTTTCACACATGTTTATCGCTACTTCCTCCTTGCCACAGAGTTTAGGAACACATTGCTTATGCATTGCGGACCTATGTTTTTAATTGCGCAACTTCATGCACGCTCTTTCGGTTTCCTGTTTGAACCTCGGAGGAATCAGAGGTTTGTAGCAGGGAGTAAAGCAGTCAATCCTGTGACGAGATCGTCCTGATAAGGACTGTTGCGGAGGATGTCTGAAGAGTCAAAGTATGTTGTTTTGTAATTTATATTGTATTGTCATAAATTATAAATGATAAGCAACGGCAAGCTGACTTTATAACATGTAATTAAAGTGATAATTCATTATTTATTGCAAACTGCTCAGGAAGAAAGGATTTTTTCAAATTAATCTACATCACATATGGATAAATTCAAAGTGTAACTTGTAGTTATTTTGTCTATATTGCTCCCCCACATATCAATGGAATTCTTTACACGATAGGCTGTCAAACTATTGACAAAGCAATAACATAAGGCTTCAAGCCACGTTTTCAATTATAATAGATAATGTTGCTATTATGTTTATTCACTGTGTTCTATGAAAGTATTAAACAAAGGGGAAAATAGCAATAGAGTAAAGTTGTTTTGCTTTTTAAGTAATTTGAACTGAGTTATGCTGCCTAACTGAAATGAAACCTAAACCGATATTGCACCGGAAGTCATAATTAGTAATACAGGAGGCATCCAACTTGAACTTTTGCATTTCTTCATTCCGATTGATTTTGCGAAGATGCCCTATTAGTCTGTTATGTCTTCAACCAAAACGCCGTAATTTCCGGCTTTGTATCTCGAAATGATACGACTAGAAATATTTTTCCACATTTTAAATTTTCCTTTTGGAGATGTAAAACTTCTCAATACTGGTTGAGTTCCATTCTCGATAATACTATTTCTTTCAATTTCATCGAAATGGTCTTCGAGATTTTCTTCTTCTAATAAACAATTGTACGAAAATCCATTCCTGTTTGTCGCCTGGTTTGTTACATTGCAGTCTAGGTGTAGCCAGTTCATAAAGCGGTGTCTTCGTGCTTTTGTCGACGACGGGCCATTTTGGGAATTTATCCACATACTTTGAACAACGCGAGAAATTGCACCAATCCACTGATCACAGCTTGATTTACAGTCTGTCTTGAGGAGATGAACACCTCTCTTAGCATACAACTTAAATTTACAGGGGCCGTCATCGAAACCTCGCTTACGTCTAGAAATATTCTTTGAGCTCGAGCGGTCTGAACTTTGTCGAGACGATTCTTTTCTCTCCAACACTTTACATGTTGTCTCTTCTGTCAAGGTTATGACTCCGGCAATTTTCTTTTCATTCTCGTTCATAAACACAAGCCTATCTTCTTGAAGGATCACCCTGTACTCTTTCCACGTATTTTTCTTCAGTTTCTTTCGTAAAATTTCTCCTTGAAATAGGGCCACAGGGTTTGTATTCACCATAGCTTCTTCTAAATTAACTCGCCCGTCGTTGAATGACGCCCGTCGCGGTCCACTGAACCGTTGTTTATGTTACATGCAGTTTGCCAAAGCCAGTGAAAGTCCAGTGACGTGGAAATATCCAAGTTTTCCGTGAAATTAAGCTATATGCAACTGATAGCGGATAACAACATAGTCTTTGACGTTGGACGACACTTTACGCAAAAATCCTTGGCAGAACTTAATTCAATCACGCGGTGGTTTCCACTCGGTTGTGGGTGAAAGATGGCTCTGAGTGGATTATATGTTGCAATATGACTTGCCGATAAGAAATTTATTCCAAACTTCGATTGACCAATTAGCGCACAGCTTGCTGACCTCAACTCGCTCTTAAGACAGAAAAAGCCATGGTTGGTTTCCTCTTTCAAAACAGAAAAAATGTCTGTTATTTAAATCATCCAAAGTGACGACAAAGGGAAATATACGGCCTTTTCAGAAAACGTTGAAAGCTTTATCCTTTCATTACGGGAACGGAGTATTTTAAAGAATCCCTTTTAAAAAAAACTTAACACAAACACAGGATAGTGAGCAGAGCCGTTGTTTCTTCAGACAAACCTGCGGAACATAGATTTTGATTAAATTCGCTCTTTCCCGCGCATGATTCCCAAAACGTTTCATAAAAAAAAAGAAGGAAAAAAAATATATATATAAACTCAGTTTATCAAAATTTGAATTGAATAATTGAAGGTCTTGATATCTGCATCACGAGTTCAGCCGGTTGGATTAAGTCAAAGTGATAAAGAGGTGTTATAAACCCTCGCCCAAAATAGCTAATTAAACATAAATCAGTATATTCCTATCAAAAAATTCCCGGCGATCCATATGCTACCATGATATTAAAATGTGATATTTTTAATAAAAAAAAGTACTACCAACTCTCGCACGCTTTACTTTCAATAGGAACATTATAAGTGCTGTTTATTAGAATAACGTTAATGCGACGACCACCCCAGGACAAGAATTAAACGTTTTCTCTCCAGCGTTCAGCTGCTTCCGTGCTTATACTAAAATATTTTTACCTAAAAAATTGGAAAAGGAGTTGTTTCAGTGTTTTTGTTTGTTTTTTTTTTTATCATTTAAAACAAATAGAATTAACGTTGTCGTGGGTCTGTACACTAATAGATCACGGATGACGTTAGCATGTGGTAAAAACATAAGTTACACACGTGCACACGGCTGCGCCTCAAGAACCACTTTTTTTCTTCTTTCCACACTTTGACGTTATCTGTGATCTATTACTGAACAAACGCACGGAAACATAAAATCAGTTTCTGTAAATCAGCAGATCTTTTGAAAAACCGTCAACCATAATACACGTCACTGTCATAAGTTTTGATAAGACCAAGGTTGGGAAAAATGTACTGCGAGCTCAAAGAACAAGAAATTTGGTCATATGTACATGCAATGTATTTTGGTGTAGGAAATACCACCTGAGGGTGAGAACTTGTTCAAATCTTTCAAGATGTCTGTCCAGTCTAAAATTAGATTTCCTACTACATCTTGTTTAGTCCCTCACCTGCGCATTTTATCCGCGTGCATCAGTAGTATGCCTGGAAACAAATTTCGCGTACTATGAATGCTGGGACTGCGCACGTTTCGTCCTTTTTTCGCCATCTTTGTTTTCACAGAAGTTCTTAAAGACGTGTAACCAGGGTAAAACAGACTTTCAGTGGTTCTTAGCTATGTCGATTTCGATGAATCTTTCCACTTAAAATCTCTCTATATTTCTTTGACTACTTAGATCATCGAATAAAATGCAGAACGAGGCAGGAGAAAACGTAGACATGTACACACCAAGGAAATGGTGAGTTGATCAGCACTCAATATATGAATTTTAGCTCTAGAATCGTGTAATGTCGTCGTCGAATCGTCGTTTACTGCTACGTTCGATTAAGGAGTAATAGACTTAGTTTTGGGTTACCTTTTGCAAAGTGAACAAATTTGACCTATGTATATGGCAAAAGTATATTGATTAACGTAAAAACCAAACGCTTTAGACACTAGCTATAGGTTATCATCAGAGTCAACTAATTTGTTTAGTGTTCCATCCTTATTATTCATGACAGAGCTCTAGCTACACGTGCTTAGATTGATTATTATTGTGTTTATTATTATTGGTATAGGTAATCACATGATTTCTAGTGCAATTTGGAATAAATAAGCACGAGTAAAATTTTTTCAAAGACCTACAAAATTACACGAGCCTGCAGGGTGAGTGCAATTTGGGATGTCTTTGTAAACATTATTTATTCAAACACTGCAAGTGACGTAGTGTGTTCGGTCAAAACAACCACATACAATCAAAACAATAACATACAATAATATTTTCACATTTTTTAGCAGGGGTTTCAATAAAAGCCGGTTACCAGCGGTCTACCACTGCCTGTAGGACCTCTCACCTCCATCTGTTTGGTGGTCACAGCCGCCTATTAAACCTTCAGTGGCTGCTTATAACTAATGTTATTGAAACTTCTGCTTTAAGTCGCAAAAAAGTTAAAAGATGGGCTAAACAGTTCAAGGAATTGTTCAGTCTGGTTTGTGACTTCTTTGCACTGAATTAACCCTCTTCTGTATTGAATTACCTGAAAACTGCAATTTATCTTAACCAATCAGAACTGAGTAATTTTTTCATATATCTTATCATCATAGTTATTTTTTATACCTATACAGCTCCGTTACCAATCGTGTTATTGGGGCCAAAGACCATGCCTCAGTTCAGTTGAATGTCGGACAGGTAGGCAGGCAAATGCTACTCTGCTTCAATTCCAAGCTTAGGCTTAGGCTTCTTCCTCTTCCTTAAATTGATGAATAGAGAACTGAGTTAAAGTGGACATTAAAGGAATCAATTTCCCTCATTCCTTGCCCTTTCAAACACCACCCTCGCAAAAGACACATCACAACATTTCAGGATACCCTAAGATGAACAACTGTTATGGTAGGACTAGCTATGCTGAAATAAGCACTACATGAGCTTAAACTGATGCAAACATTTTGTCTAGAATTCAATTTGTTCAAGAGCAAGGGTCAAACCTTGGTAAAAAACTTGTTCATGATCAGGAGATTAGGATAGTTTTGAAATCCCTGAACTAAAGCCTCTTATCAAAAAGTTCATAAATTACTCAGACTGTTAAAAGAAATTCTATGGTAATGTTTGTTGGCTTTGCTATAGATTGACGAGACTGGGCGATTCACTGGCAGTTTTAAGACTTATGCTTTGTGTGGAAACATCAGGCAGATGGTACGTAAGGGTTAATTATGTGAAAAGATAATTTGATGGAAGGGCAAACTGGAGACAAATTTTGGGCAGGTTAAACATGTGGTTTTGTTGTTCAGGTTGCGGTAATGCCCAACTTGTAGCTGAGAGGTGAATGTTCAAACCCTCTTTAGTCTGAATTGATGTGTAAGCTCAGCCATCTGTAATTGCTTTAATTTAAGTTTTTCTGTAATGATCAGTGTGTCCCTTTATATCCACAAGCAAATGTACTTTGTAATGTAAAGTGTTTGAGAGAATAAATTCTTCATCAGAATGCTATATTCTGTCATATTCTGTAGGGCGAAGCAGATGATTCCCTAACAAAGCTTTGTATAGAAGATTCCATTGTTAACAAGTAAGTTCCCTCTGTTGAATTCCTCTTCTGTAAAAGTTAGTTGAGAAATGAAAGTCTGTAAGTTACCTCTGACCTTTTTTAGTTTTCAATTTTCAAATTTTTGTTTTTAGCATAAAGTTCAATGAGGCTGTATCATTTCAGTAGTTTTTTTCTGTTTCAATCTGCCTTGTGTAAAGCATTACTGCTAAATGGTAACATGGTCTTTAACATTTTGTTGTTTTGTTCTATTTGTAGGAACTATGACTCCTAATATGGAAATGAAGAGGAAAGATCTTTCTTGATAAATAAATAAACTTTGTTGTTCTGACTGAACTGATATATTTCCTTTGTTTTCTTTTTTAATTGTTATTACAATTTCCCCTATTCACCTTATGCCCAACTCAATTTTCTCATTTTATCGCATGTTATTTCTTCCTGACTACCTCTTCATGAAGGGATTTAAATGATTCGTACACTAAGTAGTTTCTCTCCCTTGTGGTTACCCATAAGTTTGTTTTTTTGGGCTGATTCTCTGAGCGAGTTGCGGAGAAGTATGTTGACAAGCAAAAAAGTGCGCAAAAATATAAAAATGTTTAGTCGTGCACAAGGTAGACTCTAGTCGTTGCGGGAAGGGAGAAGGTGTGCGAATGTCCGAGTCATATGATAGATTACTCGAAAGTAACCAGGTTCCAGACCAAATTTTCTAGGACTTAAATCTGCGGAAATCACTTAAGAGTGACTGGAATCATGTTGGCCCGGGGAGAAGGAATCACGAAAAGAACGAAAACGTTGATCAGAAATGTTTTCTTGACGAACTTCGTTAGACCCATAAAGGAGATTCATGCTCGCTAAATAGAGATAACTACCATGCAAACAAAGGACGAGAGGATTTGATGATTATGTCACCATAACATTTGGGCCTCGGGACGATTACATACATCTAGTTTATTCTTTGAAGCTCAAAAAAGACTTCGAAGGAAGAAAAAAATTAGTTTAGAAAGAAAAGTTACGGGCAGAGAATTGAGAAAGGAAAAATTACAAAAAAGGAAAGAATGGTCCGTGAGAGGCTCGAACTCTCGACCTCGGCGTAGCCATTAGATCTATGATCTAGGTGTATCAGCACCGCGCTCTGCCGACTGAGCTAACGGACCATGCGCTGACCACATGATTTTTTTTATAATATTTAAATACCTTATAATGCCTTTTGGACTCTGTATTTGCTATAATGTTTTTCCTCGCGCAGTTGATTACTCTTAATACTTTGTAACTAATTTTAATTGCTTACTGACTCAGATAGGTGAAAAATATCACTTTTTCCCGAGCACTCCGAGCAGACGATGCGTGATAAATAATCGTCCATGACACCCTTCAAATAACACGGACCCACAACGATACTGATTGTGACTCATTTCTATTTAACGATTTCATCAAAATAACGGAAAAAACCAACAGGTCTCCGTGACTAATTTTTACCTTCCTTGTCACTTGCGCACTTTTCGCGAAAAAACTTTTCACTGCCTAATGAGGAAACTCAAACCAAACAGAAAAGAAACAAAACAAAACAAAACAAAACAAAAAGATGAATATAAAAAAGTGAAACACAGTCAGCTTTGCTTGACATGCGGTGCGGTATTATGTAAACACGAGATTCTTTCCCCCCAGATTTGAGTGAAAAGATTCAAGCCGAAGTTGAAGATTAACAAGTAAAGATTCATAAGTAAACCATTGATCACGAATTGACCTGCACTGCAATGAAACTTTGCTGCAATTAATGAGGCGTGTAATCAATGCAGAGATGTTAAATGATCTGTTCGGATCTGCCTCTGGTACGAGAAACAAACGATTGTCGAAGTGTTATGCTACACATTTGTAATGCAGTAAATGCACCGAGAAATAAGTTTATGCAAATAAATATAGTCAACGAGGTAGGGCAATCAAGTTTGCAGGAAATACGGAGTTTCCGTTTCTATCCTAATTATCTTTCTTTTGAAGACTAAGAGTCCTCAGGTAAACAGAAGTTTATCAACCAAGACAGACTAAATATTCAGTAAGCTTCTAAGCCCCAATCCTTAATACTTCGGAAGTATTATGACGCTGATTTCTGACAATGGTTTTTTTTTTTAGGAGCTACTTTCTCACGGGTCTAACCTAACCACTGAGCGGCAAAATTTCAATCCTAGTCACGTACGTTTTTTTTCTGCAAGATGAATCACCTCAGCAGTTTTACACATTCTCTGGTACTTGATCCCAAGCACTGAAAAAAGAATGCCGGACATCTTTCCCTTGTCATCCGTGTACTTGTTTTTATTTTTTAACCATAATCCTTATCCGAAATATATGTATAAACTCTTGTCTTCAAAGAGGCATTTGATAAGCAACTGATCAGTTGGGTGTAATGAATATTTTGTTAACGAAAAAAGGAATGTTTATATTTGGTGTTAGCCGACCTCTGGGGCCGCACTCTCTTGCAATTTGTCTGGGAAGCAAGTTGGTTCATCCAGTCCTAAGAGGTCTAAGATAAACATCGAGATTTCAATCACTTATGTGTCGAGAGATTCATTTCCGATCATTATTTAATTCTTCTCATAAACTTGTTTCTAGTCACGAAGCAGTGAAGAGCAAAAAAACGATTGTAGAGAAAGAACAGCCGAGGAAACTTTTAGCCACGCACATGCAGGCATCGACGGCTTAGAATGGCCATCTTTGCATGTGGTGAAAGTAGACTACACAAAAGTATCTTAGTATTCCCAAATTCACTTGATGAAAGCCAAACGAAACTCTCAACTGACTAGTAACAAATTGGTCATTTGGTACAATAATGCGCATGCTCGCGTACCAGCCTGAGGAAGGGAAGGACTAATGAAATAAGACCAAGATTAAATCGAATCAGGGAAGAGCTACTGACCAATCACATTACACACTTCCCCATGGATTTCACGTTGACTTCTCGTTTACCACGTGAAACCCGGCTCTTCGAAAGCCTGTGTGCACTTGCACATCCGAATGCAACATCCAAAAGGTTTGCTTTCTACCCTGCACCGAAAGCATTCAAAGGAAGAGGGAAATGAACCGGCGCCGTAAAGGAATTCCGCCTCTTCTCTAGGACTGCCTGTTTTTAAAACACTTGCGTGCCTCGTCAACTAGAGAAAGAAAGACGAGGAAAGCTGCAGGCGTCGTCTTAGCGGATAAGGTCTGGCAAGAATTTTCCTGTTGTGACCATATTCGTGACTTACTGCGCGACTTGTTAACAGTCCACTGTAGGTGTATCCTTTTGGGACGAGTAAATCAAATTATAATCGGGAAATTCCAAACCTGTTCTTTCTGGATTACTTCAAGTTCAGGGTGTTCTTTTCGATATCATATTCCCAATTCTAATCGCCAATTTACCTAAGTTTCTGTTCCTAAGCTCTCTCAAAGTCAACGAAATATACTGGGGTTTTTCAAAAGCCAGTGAAATATAATCTTCAAGTTGTTACAAACCGAGGATTAGAACAGCCATAATGCGTTAAGAAATCCTTTAGAGAGAGGTTTGTTTGTTTTTTATTCCACCTGTCTCGTAAATTTCAGGCTTAGTATTTTCAGAGCGCTTAACACTCGCTTAAGAGGAAACATTGATGAGAATTACACATATTCAGAGAAATTTCGTGTTGACTTTATTTGGAAAACTTAAATGGCGCATTTTTGTTGATCATCTGACACTAACTCTTGTTACAGCAACGGCTGGGTCCAAAGGTTTCATGACTGTCTACATTACTTTAGGCAAAGTTTTCTTCCAAAGCGTTAAAAGAACACCAAAAATGAGCTTGAAACCGGAAAACTGGAAGATGGTAAATTCATGTCCTCTTTCCTTTTGACCCCGACTCAGCTGGTATGGGCGGGTCATGTGGTGGAACAAATATGCACACCAGTTACGTGATCGTTGAAAGTTATCAATCAAACGTTGATTGGCTGCTGATTGACTGCAAACACCGATGGTAACTGATCGCTGACCGATATAGACGCTGGCGAGAATACTTCGGCTAAAAATATGGAGTGTGCGCCACATAATTAAGGACCCTTTGCTGACCCCAACAAACCCCTCTTCACTATTGACAAAAAACTCACAAGACTCAATTTGGTAGTCTCTTTTGGATATTAGAGAAAGTTCATTAATGAAGTTACATAACAGTTACTCTAATCCATATAAAAGTATGACCCAGCACCATTTGCGCTCCCACCGGCAAAGCGTGTCGGCAGTTTTGTGGTGGAAAAAAAAAAACCAGAACATTCAGTTTTGTGGTTTAGAGTTTGCCGGAGGAATATTCTAAGCTGTCAGCTGTTCCTGTATATTTCCTTAACTGCAACCTTCTCAAATCCACCCGTTGGTTGTTCCGACGAATTCATTCCATTACGCTACGGCTATTTTAGGGCTGTTTAACCAAATTCTGTTCTTACAGGAGGAGTAAGGGCAGAAAGGAATAGCAAGAATAAATCAAGAATTTCTTTCAGCTTATCAAAATAGAATCAATTTCAGCCGACTTCGTGAGTGCTACCAAAACGACACTTTCTTTCAGCGCCTGACCTTTTGTAAGATTGACGAGTAAGCACAATGCGCTGGTTTTTGTGGCCTTGTAGGTCTTGTGGGGATAAGCTGATTGGAGCCTTCTCGAGCTTAAAATGCCTTCCTCGACTTCAATTACACCACGTTTAAATCATCCCACACAGATATTCTTAACTACGAAAAAAGTCTGAAGTAACAAATCTCCCTTGAATCGTTGTTTAAAAAAGAGAACATCTCTGTGCTTTTTAATACAGACAGGCATCTCCAGTGTACGAAAATCTCGTGAGTTTTTCAAGATTAATACAAAACAAAGGACAATATTTCAAAACTCTCATAAACAAAATTTGAAAAAATATTTATTTCTACATGTACGGGAAGTTGTGCCCAGCTGAGGGGAAATTGGAAGAAGTAGCGGATTAAATGCAAAAATTAATTTTAAGTCAATTTGTATGAAATTGTGCTCTTTAATACCGTAAATCCCTTTTTGTTCCCACGCATATACCATTTACGAACAAATACTTTTTTTTAAATGTTGTGAGATTGAAACATGCAAAATAGAACTAAAAAAACACCATATTCTATGGTGGACTTAACTCTTACTTTCCGAAACGATTAAAACTAAAGTACTCTGAAGAACGAAAAGGTCATTTTCAGTCATCTTCTAAAATTTAAAGTATCGGAAGCAGTCGACCCAGGTAATAAAAAGTAGCAGGCGGTTAAACTCCAAGTTTCGTGACAAACCAAGGCTATGGTGGAAACGCTAAGCCAGCGAAAATCCGTGGGCTGAGATCCGCTTCCGTTTGACACACTTTGATTGTTTATATGAGAAAAACTTCAAACTTTTGATCACTTTCCACGTCAACAAGTTTGCGTGCGAGCGACGTTATTTTTTCGGTGGATGTCTTGTTTTTCTTTTAAGTCTGTAAACAGGTTCAAATTAGATAAAGGCTAAGAAGGGTTAGAGTTAAACCCTCTTAATTCGGAAACAAACGTCATCTCGATTTACATTGGTAACCTTTGTGCGACTTATAAAAGGAGGCAGTGTGCCAAGCCAACTCTCAATTTAGACCAAGCTACACAAAGGGAAGAACTCTTACAAAAGAACACAGCAAGAACAACATAATGAGAGCTAATAATGGAGGAAAAGATGGCCATGAACTTGCCAAAAGAAGGAGAAGAAGAAGTAGAAACGGGGAGAACATGTCAGATACTGCTTCCAATGGCAACGTTTCTTCTAAACAAGGAAAAAAGAAGAATTCTGCTCTTGAACAAGAAGAAAATCGCGGTGAAAACAACACGAACAGTCGAAACCGTGAAAGCCGCCGATATGGCATGATTGTAGAAGATATTTACATTGATATGGAAGACATTATTTGTGATATTCAGAATGGGAAAATCTCGTTGGACGCACTGCCTAAGTTGGGACTGTTTCCTTTACACGAGGCAGTCGCTCGCGGACTTACAAAATATGCCGAGAGTTTAATAGAACTTGGATTACAACTTACAAGCGAAACTCCTGACGGACTAACACCACTGGAGATAGCAGTTATGGCTGGGAATTTTGACGCTGCTGCCTTGTTGATTCAATATGGTGCTCCCATTGATCGAATTCGAGATGGAATTCCTCAATTTATGTAAAGGTTTCTATCCTCATTCAAGAGATTTAAGACTGGTTGTTACCAACTTGACTTGATGTGTGCCCTCTTGACTGGGAGACTAAGATTATTAAGACTGGTTATTTTATGCCGCTTATGAGTGAGAGAACATCACTGTGCGCAATAATTGCGCTCAAGATAACCCAGTTGTACTTCGTGGAGTATATTTCACAGACAATGTAATTAAATGTTATTTGGAGACAGAAGCTTAATTGTTTTAAGCAGCAATTAACAGAACATCACAGAAAATGTCAGAGATCACAATACTGTATTGTATTTATTGAAATAATAAACCATCATCGCCTAATAGCTATTTTTGTTTTGCTTGTTTTATTGTAACAGTTGACATGACAAATTAAAAAGGGCATGAAAATGGTTCACAGTAGTATTAGACAAATCTGTTTATCGATGGATGCTTCTTAAAAGGCTGCGGAGTCGAGAAGCGCTTCTCTGTCAATATTACCATGGTGTCGAAGGTAAGCAAAAATTCTGAATTTATCTCAACGTGGCTAGCCTTGTAAGAGATTGGCAAGTGATTATGAATTATGAAATTATTGTTTCTCTTCATTTTGGGCAATCTACAACCTCGTCTTTAATTTCACGCTAAAGTTTGTAATAATCATTCGGTTCTGACTCACTAAGGATCAATTAACTTAAGTACGGAATTTTGCGTGAGCCATGAATTTTTTTCAGAAACAGTTTCTTGCTTAATAAATAAGCTTCTTGAAAAAGTTATTTTTTGCCTTCTAACTCGACTTGGCTTCCCAACTTTCTTTCGAGATTACGATCTTTATGACTAATGTACTTCTTTCGATTATTTGCTTAATACTCGAAGGTATTTGACTTCACGCAGTTCGCTTTCCGCCTTCTCTTTTCTCATATCCGGTCTCAGTAATCTCTATTCCTACTCAACTCCCTCCCCTGCTGAAGTTGAACAGGCACTCCCAGACATATTGAGCGGGTTCGCGGTTAAATTTCTTTACATGATCCCGAGAAAAAAAAAACAAAAACAAAAAAAAACCAATGATTTATCATTCGTCGTTAGTCAAACGACAAAAGCGAACTGTTAAATATCATTAACTTTGTGGCTGAGTCTATCAACAGATGCGATGAAGACCCATGACAATCTTCCCGGGTCATACCCACTGCTTGGTTTTGGTTTTACCACAAAACTGGTGGAAATTCCATCACGAATCTCATATGCCGGAACAAGTTCCCTTCTTGTAAAATTTTGTCCATTACATCATATTTTACGCTAGTGTTTTACTAACCCAAAAAAGGACGAAAAATCTTCTTTGTGCTTGACAAATAATAACGGAAAACCTTGGTAAGAGATAAACATATAGTTATAAAAAGTGTGATAAACCCCGTGGTTACAATCGAAGGTGTTCTTATTTTCAAGATGGAATTTTAAGAAATTATGGAAATATAACCACCGAGAAATTATACAACTTAACTCTACGTGCGTACTTATACAAATCGGCGATTGTAACGTAAATGAAAATTTCGTCATTTCGAGTAAAACCTTTTCTGTAATTACTGACAAATCGATTTCATTATAGACGCTTATAATCATTTTATTTCAAATACTTTCTTTTAATCGTATGAAAATTTTAAAGAGATTAATAAAAAAAAAGTGTAAAAAATGAAGACAAAATATTCATTTCTCTCTATGGCCCTAATGAAAATGGCGTCGTTTGGTAATGAAAATTTTTTACAGTTTTTTTTCTTCTCTTTTTTTTTTTTTTTTATTTCAGAACTCTTCACTTAGTATATGCATCATGGACAAAGTAACAATGACTCATTCGAAACAGGAACTGGCCGGAACCAGACAGAGACAAAAATACGCTTTTCGAAAAATAACTTGGGATTGTTTTTTAAGCAGGCATAAAAAGGCAGAGACGTTGAACTAGTGTCAAGTAACTGTGATGAAAGCTTCCGTAAGTACTGAAATCAAACCAACGAAAATGATAGATTTCATTTCAACCATTGTGACGAAACTTGGTCACGAAATCGCATCGAAGTGTAATGTCGTTGAGATTTTGCCGAATGTGCTTAGTTTCCTTTGAAAACGAATTTAAAATTTGCGGATCTCGGTAGTTAAGGTGACGTTAAAATGCAGAATGATCGAAACTGGTTTCGTGCAGAAAATCGTTCGTGTGTGAGTCATCTGTGACCAGGTGAAGTACAGACGTGAGAGAAAGGATAATCCTGTAAACATTGCACTTGAAACTCAGCCAGACTGGGCTCCCTGCTGCAGCCTTCAGGAGAGTTACTCTGTTCATATCCGTTTGGTGATGATTACGAGACTTCATCGCTGTTAAATTGAAGATACAATGCCTCTTGCTTTAAATAATCTAATGATGGTAAGCTGAACACCACATGCTATGTTCGTCTCGTGAAGATACACTTACGGCGTTAAATCTATTCTAAGTAACATTTGGAAAGTACCATATTTGACCACTGATGAAAACCATGTTAATTTTAATTTGTATTTCTCCAGAATGAAATTAGTGATTAGATAAGGGAGGAGACAAAATGGCGCGCACCACAAGTCTTCTGGAGTTCGTTTTATTAAGACTAAACAATTATCTGATTTGTGCAATATATCAGTTGGATTGCTGTAAATAAAGGGAACCCTCACGGTTTGGACGTCGTCAAGGACAACGAAAGTACGTGTTGTCAATCTTTCAGAATTTCTATTCCATTTCTCATAATAGAATTCATCCACTCTGTTGAACCCCTCCCTTCTGTCACACGAAACAGTGATGAGAAGGAAAGGAATGTCTTCAATTGATTAGTAAATTCCCATCATAGACATGAAAGCAAAATTATGGGGATCAGTTTTGAGAATTGAAATACTGAGCTTTAACTGAAGAAAAGTGTTAAGCAGCTGCCACTCAAACAACTACTAATTTGCGTCAAAACGCACAGTTAGAGGTTGCACCCATGATGTGGATGAAAGAAATGTCCTGTAATCCAATTTAGGTAACTATGATTTGTTAATCGAATCAGTTAATGAATTCACGCAAGAACGCCGAGCAACACAAAGGGAAGAACCATCTATCACATATGAATTTTTCTACTGGAGTATATTTTTCTTCCTAAATAAAAAAATAACAAAATATCTATGGCTATCACTTCACAATTTCAATGATCTGGTTTTGACACAATTCGCAAAAGATACTTCAAGTTCAGTTATGAACAAGTCGAAATCAGATTTGTTACAAGCCTCCTCCATTCAAATGTTTGGTGATGTCAAGAAGACGCGAGCTGGTCCCAGACAGACTTGAAGCATATTCAGGCTTGAAAACCTTCAGAAAAATCAGAATTAGCAAAAACTTTATTAAATATCTCAGACGGCAATCGTGAATAACGGTTCACTCACTGAACCTGAAGTTTTTCCTCTGCCGTCAAAAGCTCGCCGATGGTTCTGCGGTTTGGCTAAACCTTAACTAATCGCTGAGTTTAAAACAGATAATACAGTTTATCAATTTTTTGGCCGCGAGCGGTATCTGTGGATCTCCTTTAATAAGATTGTTTCAAGCAAACTTGGCAGGGGAGGACGTGCGAGAATGTAGGCAGCAGTCAGGAGTCACGTGAAATACATCATTAGAACCCTTACCTTGTCTGATCTGCTCTGTACTTTGGTTATTTTTCTGCTTTGTTCATGAGAAAGTGTCTGATTATTTTCCTCAGATTTCCTCTTTTTACCAACTCTACAAGAATCTAAAAATGAAACAAACGTCTAGAAGTTTCCAAGTCAGAAAATTTTACATATCAAGATAATGATATATCGTTGACAACTCGTGAATTAAGTTTCGAATGTGATAAGCTCGTGTTTTTTTCGTTTAAGCAGAAGAGGAAGTTTATTTGCCTAAACAAAGTGGATAAAGCCTGTATTGAACCTTTCAATCGTAAAAGCTCAGCTAAACATACCGTCAGTTACAGGTTGCGACTCTTTTTCCTTTTTAACTTTAAGACCAGCTATAAAATGTGAAGGCACATCTAGAAAAGGAGACACAAAATGAGGTCTTACATTACGTAACCGGAAAGACGATGATGACAACCTCTTAGCTATAAACTGTAAAATGAAATAATGTACACCTACTACAGTTGATAAGGCTACCTACCATGTCTACATTATATAGAGCTAACTCCCTTGTCTACATCACACACAGCCATCTATACTCTCTATATACGTACCTACTTCGTAAGGAGAAGATAGCAGTATCTCCTGTAGACAGTGAAGAGAACTGTCTCTTGTAGACACAGTTGATAGCTGTATCCAATGCAGACAGAATAGATAGCTGTATCTTTTGAAGACAGAGTAGATCTTTATATCTAATATAAATGGCATATATAGCTGTATCTAATGTACACATTGTAGAATTTTTTACACATTGTAGAAAGTCAGTGTGCGTTACAGATGAATTATTCCAATGTTGTTATACAGGTAAACCGAGTATGGTGAGTACTAAATGAGGTATTTGATAAACAGACTATACGCCGTGATACCCTCTTTACCTGAGCCTGTGATATCACTGTACGCTTCAAAGAATCGCACCTTGTCCGCTGGATCCCGGATAAAACTTGAAAAACCTATCATTAACACAAAACAAGACATTGTCATAACAGCATAACGGTGTATCGAGCCTCTAAGCTTACCAACCGCGAATATCTTGAGAACAAGATTACGGTCTTAAAACTGCCCACCGGGCTACTGACCGAGCATAAGCGGGTACTGTGCTTCAATTGCGGTGAACAGCGGCGTAAGTCCTTCGATGAGAAAGTCTAGGTCGAGGCTCTGAATAAGAAAAGATTGGTTTAATAAAATACCATCTTAAGCCAAAAAAAGGAAAACATCAAATTGTTTCTTCTTTGAAGCCAACATGTAGCGAAAAAGACAAATCTTGGCATATTACAAACCTGTTTGTACTTGCTCAAAACTTGAGAGAATATTCTGTATTGTCCATCACTGAGCGCTTGTTTCACCTACAACAGACCCAAAAACAGGCCCATAATTTGCACATTTGAAAAGAAATATAAAGTGTTTAAATAAAATTACTTTCGACAGCAAAGATTTGAATAACGGAGTCATACTGCACAACCAAAATCTTCTCTGTTTTCTCAATCATTGCGTCACAATAAAGTGCTGAGGAATAACTGAACAGCAAAGGAGACGTGTTCAATTTGAAAAGCTGGGCTGAACAAATCTCATCCTGATTGGACGAAGAAACTTCAAACGTTCGGGATTCCTAATATAGAAGTAAACATAATTAATACATAATCAAAATATTGATAATAATTTACCTTACTTATATACATCTTAGCTTCATTAAGCTTCTGAGCCTTGTTGAGTGATGATGTATGTTGATCCACACTCTGAAAAGGGAAGCCGACTCTAAAATATTGTACAGAGAAGTAAAAAGGCAGCGAGGCACGTTCCGCTATCAATTCGCAGAGCACGTTCGATAGCCTACAAAGTGGACTCCCCTAAAATATAGGTTGAGTTACAACGGCCTCAGTTAACGTCTAGAGAATATACACTTTATGTTCTCTTAGATAACGTTCATTTTCATTGTCATAGTCCCTCAGTATATCTTGGTCTGCCCCAGGCTTTGAGTCAATGGAGACGGGCCAAAGAGAGAGAAATCAATAAAAGGTTGTTGTCAAGGAGATAGCTGCCTGATTGCCGCCATTTATTGCGCTCAAGAAACGAAAGAAGCCTTGGATACCATATAAGGAGGGAAATACAACTGACCGATCTCGGCTTTTCTTCTTCTTTAACCTTAACCACCTGAAAAGAGAAAAAGGGAAAAAATCGGCAAGCCAGAAGGAAAAAAAATGATCTAAAACATTTGCTCTGACAATGGCTCAATAGTTTGGTGTGTATGTATCAACCTTGATGCCAAGTAGAAATTTAAGCCACTAGAGGCTTTGTAACAATCTATGTACCCGATGGACAAAGTGCGCGGCTATACATAGTTTAACAATTTTTACAAAATCTCTCGTTTGCTCTTTACTCCATATGTTCATTTGCTTTTTCTCTAGTGAACTGACATAACGAGGCTACGGTAACTAAGAACTATTATTATATATTAGTGAATAAAAACAGTTTAAATGCACTTGGCTATAACCTTCAAAACTTTCTTGGGCTTAGTTGTTCTATTTACTTCCTTTCTCTTCATGATGGCCTCTGACAGGCTTCTCTCCTGAAAATGAGAGAGAAGAATAATCTTTTACAGCAGATGGACACCACCTAAGAGGAAAAACCTTGCCTCATCAAGGCAGGGTTTTTGAAGTTTTATTTTGACGTACATTAACCAGTAAAAAACTCCATTTAAGTCTCACCTTTTGCTCTGGTGATTCTTTAGGCAACTCAGCTTTCGGGGCTGTCTAAAATTGATTAACAACAAAATTTAACAAGCACACTTCCTCATGCTTAGGTAAATCACGGCTGAGATTTAAAACATGTTTAGATCTACACATGACGACATTCTTCAAGACCGAACTGAACTCTGGGGCGGTCTCTTTCTCATATCAGCAAGGAAAGTAACAAAATAGATTAGAAAAAATGGCGTACATTATAAACTATTTGTATGGAACAGTTTTACCTCCGAATTTGTTAAGGATTCGATCAAACTTGCTGGCTTTGCTGTGTTTGCCATGTCTTTCACTCCAGATGACTTGTACACATACTTAAGACGAAGGGACGACACAGGGGCTAAAAGAAGACAAACAAATGATCATGAGGGATGGGTTATGAGATCCGTTATCGCAGCGCAGTAGTAATAGATAGACAAGGGAAATATAGATTTCTAGATTCTAAGGGAAAATAAGCTGTTCCACTTGAAATCTTACGGAAACTATTTAACAAATTCATACCTTCTCTTGCTGCCAGGTTTTTAACGTCTTTTACGGTTTCTTTTCTCTTATTTTTCTGAAGGTCCGTTTCTTCTATTGATATATGGGACAGGTTTTCGTCAGAAATTTTTTTCGCAGACGTATTTTCGACCCGGCTGGAATTATTTTTAAATGATTTGACCTTCATTGAGGACTTGTCGACCTAAAAACAATAAAACGGCAGATACGAATTAGAGCGACTAATAGGAGACAAATTTGGAAAAAGCCACCAAACCTAACGTTGGGTAACCGGTTGTTTCGCCTACGAAAAAGAAGCGTAACAGATTTCGACTAACTCTCTACTTACAAGACTTTAGTTGTACGTAAATGATTGCTTTTCAAGATCAACATTAAAAAGTCTTACCATTTTATCAGCAGTGCGGAAGAAATGAATAAGATCTCTCTGAACTGACCCAAAGTCTTTATATACTTTGACGTATTGTTTCATCCAACTTGGTAACTGTTGAACTGCATCCGGGTAAGTGAAACGAACGTCACATAATAAAATGGCACCAAAATCCTGCTTGTGACGTATGACGCGACCCACAGCCTGATTGACAGCTCTGGAAGCTTGTTGACGATACCACTGTCGGCCGCTTAGACCCTTAGCGATTATACAAAATCAGAATGATTCCATCATATTTAAAAGTTGAGACAAAAAAAGCGGAAATAGAAAACAGAATTAGCTAGATACCTTGGATGACGAACTTTTTGCTTTCCGAAGATTTTCGTCCAGGAAATTCATCTTTAAGCGAACCTGAAGATCATATTCACACTAAATTAATCAGTGTTAAATAACGAAGAAAAATCTGGTCTTTGAAGAAGCATACACTTTTGACCTATGAACTGTCCACATCTGATTCATAATTCTCCCTTCCAGCTGCTATAAATTTCCTGATATTCTCATCGCAGGTTTGCTGGACAATGTGTTGAATTTGAGAATTAGCCTAGACAATAAAAGATGGTGAGCTTGCACAAGCGTCCTCCATATATCAGTGATGCCCAGAGCGTTGTGTGAGTAAAAAGAACATGGAGAACCAAGTTCGATTCCTTGTGGAGAATTAACATCTTGATCAATTATCCGAATAAGAGTCAGGCTCTTGCTATGTACCTTAGCGTCCATTTTTGGCGGGAAAGGGAGACCTGTTATTACTACAGCTCGGCCGTTCATGTCAGCAAAGTCCAGTCCCTCGCTGACCTGAAACAGTTTGTGAAACTACATAAGCCAAGGTGAGAGTGTTTATGCTCCAGGAGCAATCTAACGAACAGGAAGAAACATGGCATTTTAATTCTACAAAATAATGGCTAAAAAGTACACAACGTAACTAACATAAATCTGCAGAGTTTCTGTTGGACAATAACATCATTTGGCACTGTACCTTTCCACGACAAACAGCGAAAAAAGTTGCAGCATTGTAACTCGGATCATTAATTTTTTCATAGAACCTCTCCATGGTCTTTAAATAAAAAATACATAAAAGTGACCATTAAGCAATGTAAGAATATATTAATCGTAAAATAATAATGATAAAAAAGATAATTAAGGGAATGCCTTTGGTTTGCAACGGTTTATGAAATACAAAATATGGAAAAATTGATCTCCTAATAACCTCGGCAAAATCTCCTTTTCCTTTGGGTTCGGCAAAAAGAGGTTTGTGCTGTTCTAATCTTGACCATGTTCCAGAATTCTGTGAAAGATAAAAGAATCAGCTTCAAAATTATAACTGTGAAACTGCCGAATTGTTACTAAAAGTTAAAGAGTAACATGGAAGTGAGTCTTCTGGGTAATTGTAAGATTTAAGTTAAATTCATCCAAAAATGTTTTTAACCCTTTCACTCCCACAAGTGACCAAGACAGAATTTCTCCATACAATATCAAAGCAATATCAAGTAGGTAGGTGATGAGAATAGAGAAGAATGTCAATTATGGGATTATTAGTTGATCCAATACCAAATTCTCTGAACTAACATCATAAGAATTGTATGGCAGATAGTAAGGAGAATTACTAATTAGATCTTGGGAGTGAAAGGGTTAATCACTCTATAAGACAAGCTTTGGAATTGAACTCATAACTTACTTGCCAGTGTTCCAGACACTTGTTCATCACGGGATACGAAGGAAAAAAGACCAAAAGACCATTTGGTACAGTTCTGGAGAAATTAACTGTGGAAATGCAAATTAAATCAGTTGGGTCAAAAGAAATTGAAAATAGTATATTCAAGATACAGAAACATTTTAAATTACTGCTGATCCTGAAAATACTAGTACACAATCACAGTGATTTAGTCCATCTGCCAACAACAGCCTCTCTGTGAAGATTTTACTGACCTACCTATTGTATTGCCCAGACCAGTCATATACTCAGTTGTAAACCTTCAAAAAATTACAAGTAAAATCAAACATTTTGCAAATTTACTCAGTAAAAGGTTAATTAGCATCAAGCCTAGGTCCATGTGATGAGTTCTTATGTAAAACCCTAAACTTAAGCATTATCTCTTTACAAAAAATACTTGTATTTGTAGGGGAATAAAATGTCCCAAAAAAACACAATAATAAGGCTGCAGTAGAAGATCAAGTTCTCATTTGAGGGGAGTGGATGTTTTATCCAACAACAGTCAACCAACTCATTACTTTATCACATGCACACACTTCCCTCCACCAAATCTATTTCAGACGTATCCAAACCTTGTCTCATATGATGAATTTAAGGTGGCTCCATCAGGTGCTTTTGTAATCACACCAACCATCATTTGATGCTGTTCAATAACGTGAGGATTTTCCAGTTGGATCGGGAATGATCTGTACAACAAAACAAAAAGATGACAGATGCAATAGGGAATTAGGCTTTTTGTTTTAATCATGAAAAGAGAGCCCTCTTACATTTGCATTTCAGCTCTGAAAGACTCAAGTGGTGAAAGGGTTCCACTTGTCAACACGACTGTCCATACTCCATAAGACATCAGATCTTTCATGGCATGTCCTGGACTGAAACACCAGTAGCTTAATGTCCTACCTGTTATAATAAAGAATTTGGTCAGTTTTTCTCAAAAGTGTGAAATCATAACAGTAAGAAGTTCAGATGCTATTGGACATGAACTGTTCTCTTTTTGCTAAATATGTGTAACTGAACAGTACAGATTACCCTTAAACTGCATATCCTAAATCCAATATTTTAACAATGACTAATAAAAAAAGGCTAAAATTAAGGTAACTGTCTTGAGTGTGGAAAAAAAAAACAATTGCACTTGACTAATCAAGGAAAACAAGCTCTCTAAACAAATCAAATGGTGCAGTCGGGGAAAATCAACACCATCATGAGATACTGTTAGTTACACTGTTAAAAATAGATTTCCCAAACTATTGATGAGACATCATAAACAATCTCAGCAGTACAACAATTGGGAGTCAAACCTTGTTTAGAAATCTTTGATCCTGTTGTCCACACATCCAGATTCTTCTTTTTCTTATTACTGTCTGGCTCAAGTTGGATATGAACCTGGTTTGTGACAAAAGAAAGTAACAATATCCATCTCACCAAAATTGCAGAAATGACAATACCTGGACTAAATGTCTTTAATACTAACAAGATTCAATAATATAAAAAATGGTTGTATCAGGCAACAAACAATACCTTGAAAAACTTTGCTTCATTTAAACTAGAAGACTGGTTTTGCACATCTTTGCTGAAAATGATCTGAAAAAATGAATAACCAATAATTCACTATCTTGCATCAAAATTAGAAATCTGTGAAATAGAATCCTTCTGTTAAAGGTTGCAAGGGTTTTGGGATTAAAAATCTACACAAATTATAATATGCATACCTCAAGTCCTAGCTTTACCCTTTTTACCTTACTACCCCAAAGTATACATACTCCAAAGAAAGTTGGATCATGTGTACTATAGGTGGCCTCGGTCGACATATAGGCCGACAATCGACCGATATATCGGTCAACTATTGGTCGGCAACCAACCGACTATCGGTCGACAGTCGACCGATATATAGACCGATAGTCAACCGATGCATCACCCGATATGTACACATTTATTGGTCGACTGTCGGCCAATATATCGGTCGACTATCGGTCGACAATCGACCGATAGTTGACTGATAATCGACCAATATATCGACCGACAGTCAGCCGATGCATCAGCCGATATCTGCACATTTATCGGTCGACTGCTGGCCAATATATTGGTCCACTGTCGGCCGATCTATCGGTCGACTATCGACCAATAGTCGGTCGACTGTCGACCGATAGTTGGTCAGCTGTTGACCGATAGTCGACCGATAGTTGGTGGATAGTCGACCGATAAATCGGCCAATGTATCGGCCGATATGTCGACCGAGGCCACCTATAGTACACATGATCCAGAAAGTTTACCCCAGGCCTATGGTTTTTGAATAAGTTGTTTCTTTTATTTGCAAGGTTGAAGTGATGCTTCTCACATTATCTAAAAACAAGTATTGAATTCTTGAAATAACACAAGACAGTTACCTGCAAAGCATCAGAAAATTTTTGCAGAGCAAAATGTTTTCCCTTAAACTTTTGCGTATCTGGATTGAAATAAAAGTCATATGTAAGGAAAAACTACTTCAATAATTTCGCATAATTCAAGATAATAATTAATTTTTACATAGTTTTCCATTGTTGTAAAATTGTTCAGATCAATGTCAGCATCTGAGCAACTGAGCACCACCCCTCCTCTAACCCAACAACAGTCAACTACTAACAAGTTGGGTTAATGTTGGGTTAGGGGAGGGGAGGTGTGCAGTTGCTCAAGAACTGAAAATGATCCACTTGTTAAATACCTTAAGGTTTCATATGAAAAGCCACAGAATGTGTTCAAAAAAGCCTTTACCTCCAACTAACAGTGTATTACATTTATCAAGGACTTCTAAAACTTGGTCCTTGGTGGAGAAATTCATATTAAGCTTGCCAAGAAGGTCAAACATAAAGCTGGAATTCAAGCAGAAAAAAATCAGATAAGCTTCTTCTCAGATTCACACATAGTAGTGCTGACAAATACAATGTTTGATCTCAGATTTATGATCACATAACATCATCCCACATTACTCACTCTCTTTCAAAATGATCCACAAAAAATAAAAAGGAGAAGAAAACATTCAACAAATATGCATACCTTCCAGGTTTTGTCAAACCATCTCCATTCTTTGGCAACTCTTGCATGTCTATCAACTTCTCAAGTTCAATAAACAAAGCTTAAGAAAAATAAAGAAGTATATTTAATAGGAATAAAGATTCATTGTTTTATTCACAATAATACCTTGCGCATCAATATCTATCTAATTATCAACCAAAAATATTGAAAAAACCACTTACACTTAAGATGGGCAAGGTCTTCTTTGCTAATATCTACATCACCTTAAATTAACATGGTAAACAAGATCAAAAGTCGAGATGATATCATAAAGTTAAATAGTATGTAAAGTTCAGTACTTATTGACTGAGTAGGAAGGTCAGAAAGCGAACGTATTTGGCTCAAGGTCATGATATATGCCCTTAAGCCAAAATGTTACACATGTGGCCTGGCCTAACTACAACAGAGTCTACACAATTTCTTTCTTCTTGTATTTTACATCTAGCAAGACATGGGCTAGGGGTTTTACCTAGCCCTTCTTACAGCTTGCATGCAGCCCTCAAACAGGGATTTCTAGTAAGGTTTTTAAATAAAATCATGCAAGGCCATTTGGGTCAAATGATAAAATTATTCAATATCAACCACTGTGGGATTATTTGAACAAAGTTTTGAAAATAACCTGCTGTTTCAGTAACATCCAATACATTATGTTCACGGCATTCAATAATTTCAATACACTGTGCCACATCCTCTATACATGATGCTATGTCAAAAGATGTCAGGTCAAAGGATGCAGTTTCCTCACAAGTCTTTTCCTAAAATGATCAATGTGAAAGAACCTTCATTCTCTATTCATATTGAATTAATGTCTCCTACATGTTAAAACTATGCCTAAGTTGATTATCAATGTTTAAGTTTATTAAAGTTAAAGGTCTTTTTTTTGAGTAACAATATTTTAATGAAGAAAGGGGGTAACTTTGTAAAGAAATTATGGTGCTGCTTAGGCAGGAGAGTATAACAGGTAATTTAGTGTTAATAACTGAGTTGAAAACGTAAATTGGCCTCTGTAAAGAGTGTAACCTAAAGGCTGATGTTTTGAGCACTAGCCCTTTGTCAGCCTTTACACACTTTATGGTGGCCAATTTACATTTTCAACTCAGTTGTTAACACTAAATTACCTGTTCCAATTTTTTTAGTTCTCTATGGCCATACATTATCTTCATGAACATCTTATTGATAACCAACTTGTTAATTCCCTTGCCCACAGCTAGAGTACTCCCTTGAAATGTGAAAGCAAAATAAAGTAAATTTATTTTTCAGCTCTCTGCTGAGTTTCTTACCAAATTATGTGCTTCATCAAAAAGTATTATGCTGCCAGAAATATCCACATTATTTGCTTTTCTTGACTGGAAAGTAAACATGTTGAAAGCATATCAGGTAAGACATTCTCCTCTACTGTAAAGCTATCAGCACAATCAAATATTTTTAAACATACTTTGAGATCCAAGAGATAGTTGTAAGGCATAAATATAATATCTGCAGTGGTCTTCAATTCCCTGGCCATGTAATATGGGCATACCCTGAAGTAAACAACAATTGCTTTTATGTCAATTAAGTGAAATAAATGTTTTCTATATTGTTTTATTAGTTTATTTTGCAATTTTAGCCATAAGAAAAGTTGAAACTGTAACCAGTAGGTTGTTGGTAGTGGTAAGGGGTTAAGGTGTGCGTATATGATAGGATTTTTTGTTGCCGTTGTTGTACAGATCTACACATGTTTCCAACACAAACATTAATTGTCCAAAATGCTTTGGTTTGCTTGCAGTTACATTCTATAGTGGGAATAAATTATCCTAAGTAACCTTGTTTTCTATGACAATTTATATTTGTCACCTGTGTCTTTGTCCAAGTTCCACCAAATCTTCAATGTCCAGGATACTTTGTGTGAAATCTTTATTAGCCTTGTTTGCTTATTGAAAGATAAATTAATGAGGTGATAATAATGATAAATTGAATAATATGAAAATATTTGTATGATATTCTACATTCTACAGGTATTTTGACTGGCACTCACATAAAAAAATCTATTAGTGGACATACATATGGATCATTAGTTTAAATTAGCTTGACAATGTTTTCCACAAAAATTAAATTTAACATCTACAAGAGATTCTGCAACAGACCAGGTCGAAAATTTTTTTTCTTAGCCTAATTCCTTTTATGTGGTATTTGAAGTGTAATGAGGTGATGCTAGTTTGAAATCTAAAGCTGTTTCACAAGAAATTCAATTGGTAGCAAAAAATAAATAACCAGTTCTGTTACCATCCAAATTGTTGAAAAAATGACATGTCCTTGCCTGAACTTTAGCTCTGCACATATGTACCTGTTATCAGTGTCAAAGTATCCATGATCAAAATTTAATGCACACAGTAAAACCATGTCGTGTTTGTTTCTATTTACTATGATTTCCCATTTTACCACACAACATTTGGAAACATTACAACTATTTCATTTCGACAATCTTGAATTTTTTGCCTCATTCTAAATGAAATGATTAAAACTAGTTTGAGATTGCTTTCTTTTACTGTTGAAGCAGAGAACAGTTTCTTTCATTTTTCATTTCACAACCAACTTCCTCTCAATAAACCTCCTAAAAATACTTCTATAACAAAGTAAGTGTAAGAGGATTGGAGCCCAGTTTTGATACTATTAGATGTTGTTCTCTAGAAACACTGGTCTTCAGAGGAAACATTATGTTTATGTTGTTCTGGTATATATCTTATAACACTAAGAGAAGCTATCAACAACATCTGCTGTGTCAAAAAGAGGACCATCAAAATACAAACTACTTGGATCAAATTTTTTTCCTTTCCTTTTGACCACTCATCCCTGTTTATCTAAACTGTAATCTGCAGTCTCTTTTCTGACCTTTGCCGAGTTAGTTTCCTGTTTCAGGACGTCATTATTAACACAAAGCTGTTCACGAGATCCAATGATACTAACTTTAGGTCTGAAAAAGAGTAAGAAACTGATTATTAAGCTAAGTTTGCTACAAGACAAGCAATGAACAACATAACAAGAAAATTAAATCCCTTACAAAACAAACCCTTTCTAGGACAGTTTTTTGATGAAACAAGTTGCTTCCTTCTCAAGGCAAAATTTCTCCTATATTTCTTATATCTCTTAAAGAAAAACAAAGCTGTTTTGAAAAGCTTTACAGCAAAAAAAATTTTTAATTCCCTTGGATAAAAGTATAGTGACCTAAGTCCCTACCTATAGATTGTATTTTTAAGTTCCTGCACAGCCTGAGACAGCTGGGAATGTGTTCTCGAAGAATACAAAATTCTTGGAGCCTCAAGAAAAGAACCTAAAATTTGAGGGGAGAATATCAATCAGTTTAAGTACTGTTTGTTTTGCTTAATAGTCAATTATTGTGAAACTCAACATAAGATTTGCAGAGAAATTCTATGACACTGCAATACAACTCCTGCAATAAAGTGTCTCCTTTCCATTTCAGGGACTGAGATTATTGCATGTGATTCAGTTTAAAATGAAATCAGGTCTAACCAAATTCAAACTACTTTAATATCTGTTTTCCTTTGTTCTGATAAATCATTTTCTTAAACAAATTAGATCCTTGTTTGAAATAATTTTTACAAAAGTTTGAGTAGAATTCCACTAGAACTCAAACCTTAGGTTTTTGAGTATGCAAAAACCTCAACTGTTTCAAGACCCTTGCACTAACTCTTTTCACCCTAATGTCAGTGAGCATATTCTCCATACTGTTCTCTATACATTTCCTGTGGTCCTGGCAAGGAAAATTTAAGTAATGTTCAAGAGCCTCTTTGAAAAGTGATTTGAGTGTGATTCTGGGGTAGTATCATAGGAAGAAATTGGATGTTAGTCACTCTTAGGGGTCAAAAGGTTAATTAAAACTTAAATCTCATACCTTTATCACCATCTGTTGCTCCCCAAGAGTCTCCATTAGTAGCATGCTGTAGTTCTTCACCTAATGCTTGCACATAACTGGAACCACCTTGATCAGATGTAAGCCTCTGTCTAAGCTGCAGTTTTGCCACATAACTTTCTCTCCAAGCCAGTGTTGCACACAGCAAACAAAGGGTTTTTCCTGTTCCAGTTGGACTCTCGAGAATGCCATTTTTTCCCTAAAAAGTGCTTCCCACATTAATCATAAAAACTATCCGTGTCATCAAGAAGAGAAAAAATTCATGCAAATGAATATTTTGAAAAAGATTCGTACTGCACGATTAAATTCGACCACATAGTTCAACAAACTTAATGTTCCCTATGTCTGCATAAAGTTTCCGCAAAATTTAACATATCTTTTTCGCGAAGTAAATTTCTTAGTTGTCAATACACTTTTATATTGTTTTCTGAGTTACTGTTACTTTCTTACACAACCATTTATCAGTACGAAATACCCTCAGTGCGAATTCAGGCTTGCGGAGATCGTAGTAAATATCATATAAATATATTTTACGAATAATCATCGCAAAAATTCAAAACATCTGTTCCTAAAATACTTTCAATGACAACGAACGTCGAAGTAAACTTAGGGTAGTACCTCTTGTAAACATTGAATAACCTTTTCCATGTAAGAAACTTGACAATCGTATGGTGGGAAAGGAAAATCAACATCCACGCCACGAATATGGAGTTGTACCATTTTAGAAAAAATAATTAAAAAAACCCTCTAAGTACGAAATAAGTGCACAGTTGGCTGAAGAAACGACAAAATTCCCGCCATCTTTGACAAAGTTTTTCGAACAGCAGCCAAGCCTCCTGTCCTTGACTCCAGACGCCTGGGTAAGTAAAGGCGAAGAATCATGTGACGTCATTAAGGGTGTTCTTTCAGTGGACGGGATCGGATTGAGCATCTCAACTTTTCCCACGTGAAAACAACCTTGCAAAGTAAGTTTTTGCTGCACTATCAGACAATGAGTCTTTTATAAATGAATGCACGTTACGGTTAAACATGGAGCCTGAACAATTTAAGGACATCAGTGACAAACTCGGTTGCACTTCGTGCGCCTCTTATGGTTCTTGCCACATTTAATTTTATGAGTGCTTGACGGTTCCAAGAGCGACTGCAAAGGAGGCTTTGAAATGCACAGCGACACAGAGTCTACTTGTTAATTTTTTTTAGTTCAACCCTGCAGGAACAGGGAATATTGGTCATTATAATCATCCTAAACGACTGAGAACCAGTCTCTTTGGAGCAAGGTCAAGTCGTGCGTGTAAATGACCTTCTTCAGGGATTTACTTTGGTCAACCTGCGCTTCTTACTTCACCCTCAAAGTGAGCCTCGGGTCTCTGACTAAAAAGTAAATGAATAAGAAAAATGACTTTACCTGTCTTGGATCATGAGCACATACCATAGTTTACTTCTTTTTACTACTGCTGTAGCTTTTTAATTGCAAGGTAGTTAAGGTTTAATAGGAATTATCACATTCAGCAAAAACTAGAGATGTGGTGCTGCCTAACGTTGGATGGATGTGAACTTCTCTGTTTCCAAAAGATATTTCTGAGATAGGTGTAAAACAACAGTTCAGCATCGCTACTGATGATACTCAGTGCATTTCTTTTAGTCTACATGGTTACTATCTAGATTCATTGTCCTTTTAAGTTCCTTAGGTCACTCCCTCTCAGAAAAAGACTTCTTTAATTGAATGGAAATCCATACGAGATAATCAGCAAACAGTGATACACAGAAGGAGTAGAGTATCGTTTTCTCTAAGGTCACTGTCCAAAGTGGGAATGAAATAAAAGCCACAATAGAGCAAAAGGAACATCTGTGAAAAAGCTATACAACTCCTCCTTTCTAGCCTCCTACTTTCAGAGGCATGCAACCAGTTATATGTTTTCTTGTTTGATAAATATACTTCTATGGAGAAGAACTTTTCAGTGAAAAGGAGAGAGTTATTTATGATTTCTAATAGGATACATGAAAAAATTACTCAGTTCTGATTAAGATAAATGCAGTTATCAGGTAATTCAATGCAGAAGAGGTTTAATGCACTTGATGCATGCGCTTTGCATCTGCATAATTATGATAAGCTATCTTGTATTTTTTCATGTATATTATTATGTAATCGCATGATTTTGAGCGTAATTTGGAAGAAATAAGCACAAGTAAAGTTTTTCAAAGACCACAAATTGCATTCGCCCTATGGGCTCATGCAATTTTGTTAGTATTCGTGAAAATTTACTCATGCTTATTTATTCCAAATTGTACTCAAAATCATGTGATTACCAATATAAATGGGTTAGGCAATATTTTGTCAATATTATGAGTTCAAGAAACAATTCTTTCTTAGCAAAATCATGTTTGAATAACCAAAAATCTCTCAATTTTGAAAGATCAACCAGCTCTTGCAAGAGACCGCCAAAGAATGTCTCAATAGTTTACAACCAATTTATGGAGAAATGTTCAAAATTTATTCCCAAACTAATTTACTTTAATTGCAACATTTGAATCCTTGGATGGAAATCCTTATTGATAAACACAACAATATACAACAATATTTAAAGTTTGTTTTCATTAACTATTATCATTAAGTTTCAAGCGAAGTTTCAAATTTAACAAGACAACATATGAAAAACTTTTGAAAACTACAGCCTTGTAACCATGTTTTCAGGGAAGGATATTAGATAGAGTTTGTGCAACAGGTGATGGTCATGACTCAATCTCTGTTTATCAACCCTGAGCTTTCTCAGCTCTCTGTGTCTTAATTTGTTGGTAAACCTCCTCTACATGCTTGTCATGTGCCTCCAATCTTTCTTGTAAAGCTCTGAGCAGTGCATTGCGTTTCTCCTCTGATTGTTCCAGTTTCTGCTGTAACTTCTGTTTGCAAACTTTGCTTTGTTCCTGAACAAGAGCATCTACAAGTTGCCGTGCTAGCTCAATCTTCTGAGACTTAAACTGCAGTCTCTCCTGCAGTGAGCGGATCAAAGCTTCTCGCTTCTCTGTAGTTGTTTCCATCTTCTGCTGCAAGTTAACCTCAGCTGTTTTGGATTGCTTCTCAATACTCTCTTGTAAAGAAGCCAACACTTCTTGAATGCGCTTTTCATGAGCTTGCCAACGTTCCATCTGAGCTTTGCGGTGTAACTCAAGGTTTTCCTTGCTTACTGCTTCTTTTTGTTGAATCTTCTCTTCTGCTTTTTTAGAAAATGATGCAATGATCTCTCGCAGGTTTGCTTGCACTTCTTTGATGTGTTGTTCTTTTGCGTGAAGGCGGCTGTACAATGCCTTAATCTGGGCTTCCTTGTTTTCAGAATGTGTACACATCTTTTGTTTGAGCTTTTCTTCTGCCATTCTACTTTTCTCTGCAACTGTCAACAGTTTATTCTGCTGAACTTGAACAACATGTTCACTTCTGCTAGCAGCTTTGGCCAAAACTTCACCTTCAATACTCTGTTGTAGAGATGAGATAAACAGATGTCATGCTGAATGTGGCTTTTAAGTTGCCTCACAACCTTCTATTACATGCAAAATCATTTGAGTTCTTTAAATTTTTTTGGCAGATAAAAAGAGGTCCCTTTTATAACTTAACATAACTTAATTTGGTTGTAGGAGCTAAGCAGTACATAAATAACTACAGATGAACCTAAATTAATTAAAGAGTGATGTAATCTTGTTAAAATCCGAAAAAAAAAAACACTTCAACCCGTCGTTCAACCCTTCAGTGTTGTAAATATGTTAGAAATATGTCCTTTTTATTTAAAAATTTTCAATGTTTGCCAACTGATCATGAACAATTCCGGTGAGAGCAGATGGATGAAAGCTGAAATAAGCGTATTACTTTAATTTCTACTGGTACCTGGGTTTTTTCCTCTAAAATAGGTAATCTTAAGGAACTCTAACCTTTCTTCGTTTTTCGGCTGCTAGCTGCTTTTCTACCAGCAGCTGTATGTTAAAACTTTCTTTTCCTTTCAATGGAGTTAATCGCGGCTTCCTTGCATTCTCCACTTTGGGACTCAACATGACTTCGAAAGCTACGCTGGTCCCAGTGCAATTGCCTGCTTGTTCGCAGAATAACATAAATGAATTAAGAGTATGGAACAGAACATAAAGCCCACCGATAACCGATTACAACATTCTTCCACATTTAAAGATCTTAGAAACTCTGGCTCACCTTGAGATACCACAGACGCCATTTCACAGATTCAAATTGAACTGGCGGTAACTTTTTTAAATGTGATGCTATTACTTCAAGTAAAACTGCGCTTCTTCAACACGATAACAAAAAACAGAGTCTTTCCGGTAAACGAACAACAGCTAGCTTCTAGTTCCTCCAAGTCTCATAAATGGTACAACCAACGTACGATCCAACTGACAAATGTAAAGGGCTTGATCGCGTGTTTCAAATTCCTCCCATTTTCACGTGATTTTGTAGTAGTGATTTGATTGGCCAAAATGTCTTTCGCAAAGCGCGAAACTACACCTTTGTGACTGTGTGGTCTGTAAGTAGAATGGACTGCCTCTTTCTGCTTACATATGGTTATTGTATTGAAACAATTTTTTTTTGTTTGGCTTTGTGTTTTGTTGTTGTTGTTCCCTTTATTTATTTATAATTCTGTTGACAGAAAAGAATTAAGATAATATATGCACGTTCTGATGAGTCAACTACTTGTATTTTTTTGGATTGGTAAAGCCACGGAAAACTTGAACCTTGTTACACTTCGACAAGTCTTATAACCTAGCATTTAATAACTGGCCTCAAGGGAAACAGCGAGTTTTGTTTCCCCGAAACCTTTAGTGCCCTTCTCCTCCAATCGGTAAAAGTCCTTTAATTGGGTTGGGAGGTATGACAATAAATCTTGTTTGTTTTATTTAAAGCTTGAATAGAAACACGGAATATGGCAGCTGGGTTGCGATTTCTTCCTAAGCCTTGGCGCTTCCTTCATCAGTTGAACGCTGAATTCAGCCGCCTTCCGAGAACTGCTATCCCAGCATGCAGGCTGAGTAGTACAACCTCTAAAACTCTCCTAGGTGAAGAAGCCCAAGCCGAAAATTGGCGACGCCGAGTTGATCTAGCAGCTTCTTATCGCATCTTAGAGAAGTACAACTTACATGAAGGGGTGTGTAACCATTTGAGTATGATGGCTCCTGCGGCAAATGGAGACGGTGAGGTGATGTTAGTCATCCCATATGGACTGCACTGGAGCGAGGTATCTAATCTTTTACTATCCTTTATGAATGAAGGATCTTCTTCATTGCACTCCTGCCTTTGGCATACTGTTCTGAAGGAGCTATACGATACACGCATACCAGGAGTGCCCCTATAATAAAATTTAGAAGCACATTCTGTGTTCAGACGAGTTTAAGGCTAAGGCAAAATCGGCCTGGGAGATTGAGATATCTCGGGATCGGCTTAGTGCCACGCTAATTGTGACAATGGTATTTTTTATTCTGATTCATAGTTGTTTGTTTTAAAGGTTAAAGCCTCTTCATTTGTTGGCTTAAATGTGAATCGTGAAGTGGTCGAGGGAGAAGGTGAAGCAGACATAGCTGCCTCTACAATTCACATGGGAGTTCATAGAGCTCGACCAGATGCTGTTTGTGCCTTCCACGTACATCCACCATACTGCACGGCTTTAGGTATCTTTCCAAATTGTCATCGATTTTTCGTAATATCGTTGGGACGAGGATTCCCCCGCGTAGTCGAAATTTTGCTTGATCGTATTTTAATCGTTTTAGCCGATGATTTTTGCTTCTTTTTAGGAACCTTAAAAAATCCCGAGCTTGGAATGCACAGTCAAAACGCCTGTATGTTTTACAACCAAATTGCTTACGATCGAGTGTACAGTGGGCCAAGTGTAGATGAGGAAGAGGGCATGCGCACAGCAAAACAGCTTGGGGACAAGTCGGTACTGTTTATGTGTAATCACGGGGTACTAGTGGTGGCACCTAATGCTGCAAGAGCTATGGATCATACTTATTATCTAGAGCGTGCCTGCATGAACCAGGTTAGATTTGCCGAATTATTATGAATTATTCCTGCTATTACAAAAGTAGGGATCCATGATTTATTCTCTCGCTGGCACCATATGTGCAAGGACATGAGGACTATACAGGTGATGAATTTCCAAATATTATTTGAATCAGTCTGCCTATTCACAGTGCGAGGTCCGAGACAATAGCGTTCTAATTCTTTAATGAACTAAAATCTATGACAACAAGCTATGATTAATTAAACTTCGGAAGTCACCCCTAAGTAAGGGAAACTTTTAGCAACATAGAGTAATAAATTTTGTAGGTGAGCACAACGCATTCGTTGGGTGACGGCCTCATCAAATTTGTGCGCACCAAGCTAAAGTAAAAGGAACCTTTCCGAGACATTGATGGAAACTTTAACAAGAGTTTCTTTCTTTCCTTAGGTCCTGGCAATGTCGACTGGACAAGAATTGTTTGAAATACCGGACGAAGTAGCCAAGTTTGCATATGAACAAATTGACGGACCAGGAATAAGACAAAAATATTGCGATGCTCATTTTGAAGGCATGAAAAGAATTCTCTCCAAGGAGTGTCCCGACTTCATGGAATAAGCAGTCATGGGCCATGAAGTTCATCTCCCTTATGGGAGAAATTGACTTAGTTGGCTCTTTTTTTTCATAAACTATCAGTGACTGTTTGCAGTATCTTACAAAAACTTAGCCAGAGTGTTGAACGGTTTTCCTCATGTAGTAAACTTCAAAACGATCCTGTTTTGTCGTTGTTGTTTGAGGTTTTGTGTTTTTACTTCGAAATATATTCACATAAAGTATTGAATTGCTCAACAATCGTACAGCTAAAACAGCGTATCAGCTAAATGTGTATACCTTTTTCCAGTGATGGTCCGAGAACTTCTACATTTTGCCCTGAAAATAGCGCAGATTATACTTTGGTAGAGTTTTTTTGTATTGATGGAAGAGAATGTGAATCTAATGTCGGGTTATAGATAAGACATCAAATAACTTAGAAGGGGCAAATAAAAGATATTTTGTTGTACCTGGCGAGCTTAATAGCCCACACTTTCGAAGCTTTACCATGAAGCGGCTTGCGAGCTGTTTCTGCTTTTAACCCCAAGATGAGTTGAAAAAAGATTGAACAATTGAAAGAAAAAGAATTCATACATATATATTTTTATATATACATAACAGGCTAGCCTACGTGTAGCCGTACCCTTCCCCCGCCAAGGTGAAACGGTGGCGAGGCATCGCTACCGTTTCACTTTTGGGGGGAGGGTATGGCTACACGTAGGCTAATAAAAGGCGCACTAAGAAGGAGGAAAACGCGTCTCCTTCCTTCCTCCTGCAGAAGATCCCAAGCTCTTCGCACTCGTAACTAGTCCTTCGCGAAGTTACTCGCGTTTTGCGCTTATGTACCAGACAGGAAAGCAGCTAATTGGTACTGTAGGCGCCTCAAATCAAGGTAGTCTAACCACCGGAGCCCAGATGATCGGCGGGCTCGTAACCGGTAATAATACAGTATACTTTGATATTGATAGACAAATTTTGGTACCTTCGCTAAATTTCTCGAGTCCCAAGTACTGATGATATAAATAAGATAAGTACTCTTTAGCAAAGCGGTATCAAGATTATTCGCTCACAAAGGAAGAACGCATTGAAAGAATTTGGTGACTGAATTTCATTCGTTCTTTCACATTTCACTGAATTAAAGATGGTCAAATCAGATGGTAGAAGGAAGTCAGCAACTGGTATTTGCTGAATAACACATCACTATTGACTGGTATGGTGCATAAGATACTGACCATGCCACTGACAGTTCCATTTTCCACTTGCTGTTTTTTTCATGAACTTAAGTAACTGAGATTCTTTTATGTCACACAAGTTAGCTGTGAATGTTTCTTGTTAGAGGATCTTATACGTGTCCCGTGACTTGTGGAAAAATTCAATTTAAAGGTACCCGTGGTGGCCTTTTCTATATATTCATTAAGATAACTGAGGCAGATATAGAGTTGTTCATAGCTCATAACATATTTGCACAAAAGTTTCTTGGTTAAATTCAATTTAGCCGCCGAACTCGGCGATCTTTTTTCCATGTAATGAACAAAGAAGTATTATCCGTAGCAGGAATCTTCTGTTCAGGGAGGAACATTTTCCCGAATTGAAAATAAATTCAATTAGTAACAACATAAAGTAGGAGGTCTATGACGTCATAAACTGAGAGTAGAATTCTCGCTATTGGAATACTTCAGTTGCGTAGATTTAGATGCTTACCACAAAAAGTTCACGAACACATTTTAGGGAGAGTCAGAGAGATGAAAGCTTGATCATGCCTTCTATGCACGTGAACGACATAGAGCTTTAATGATCGCCATGCTGACATGTGATCACCCCGTGTAAAGCTATTCACTAAACGGTCATTCTAAACGAGGATCGTGTTCTAAAATTGAACACAGAAAGAAACCTAATGGTTCCTTTTTGTTGCTCTGAAATAGAATTCTGCAACTAAAACATGAATCAAGATTTGGTACGCCTTATTGCAGCTGATATCACAAAATACATAATTTAAAAATGTTTTGGTTTTGCTCTATTGAACACTTCTGATAACCTTTAGATCGATCAATATTCTCAATTTTGTGATGTCGGGTTTGTCACGGGCTGGTAAGCTGAAGTGAATCTACGCATTTTCCGTAAAAACTGCGTCATCACCCTAAAAGGATACCTCTAATTAAATTCTTACTCGGCATTCTACGCGTTATTCACACGGGAAATATTGGGGCACACAGGATGGCTGACAGTCCTGCGATGTACAAATTACATAACGATGAAATGAGTCTAAAATAGATGACATGACATCAGTACGGTCTCCAATGGGTGCCATAGCAACTATTTATCGTAAACCATTTACGAAAACCAATCAGAACAAAGAATCGATTGAGTTCTGTTTTAAACCACAATGCAAGCTTGGTATTGTTTCATAGTTGAGCGAAATTCATCGTGGGTTCCTCTGTTCTCCGTGACGAAGTTTTGAATCATGAGTGCTGAAATAGATACGCACATAACGAAGAAATATGAAATCAAGAAACGTTTGGGAAAAGGAGTAAGTAACTGGCTTTTATCGTTGAGATTTTGCGCAATGCGCGCCATGTTTCACCGCAAGTTATTGATTTGCCGGCGTGTTCGCTCTTACTAAGTTTCACGATGTTTTTAGGCTTATGGAATCGTCTGGAAAGCTATCGATCGACGAACGGGAGAAGTCGTTGCCGTCAAAAAGATTTTTGACGCTTTTAGAAACCAAACTGACGCTCAGGTATGTGTTGTACATAAATTTTGCCGCGTGATGTACTTTGGACGCTATTTCTATGAAATATTTGGATCTGTAAAGAAGAGTACTCTCCTGTATGAACCACTCGAAATTACGGAATTGTAATTATTACTCATCATTGTGTTATACTTTGTATTACAGAGAACCTTTCGTGAGATTTGTTTTCTTCAGGTATGTAATTTAAATAACTAGTGAAAATTTTTCGTAGAGGAAGTTATATTTTTGTACCGCTGTCTTTCATTTTCTGCGCGAAATGTTGATTTCCGTGTCCTGTGTTTATTCCAGGAATTTGGAGATCACGACAACATCATCAAACTGCTAAACGTAATAAAAGCAGATAATGATAAAGACATCTACCTGGTTTTTGAATATATGGGTAAGTTAATTTTTGAATTAATTGTGAGTTTTGAATCCCAATCATAGAATTTGTTCATTCAACTTTAGGGTTTTAGTTGAAACTATGATTTTGTGATACATACATGATTTTTATGAACCGACATTAAGTTGAGCCTTGGAATATTCCAGTTCATATTGCTTAAAATCAGACATTTCGTCCAGGGCCAATAGCCGACTCGTTTAGCTTATGCTAAAATGGGATCGCGTCTGTTTCCTATCGTGTTTTGGTAATTTGCATGTTCGGCCTCCTTCGATTATATTGAGTCATTTCCTTCGCTCTAGTTCTCTTAGTTTAGGTGAGCATGCCGAGTATCTTAGTTTCAGAGCCGATATTCGAGGAAGCTAGTGTAATTCTATGGCCTAACACTAAATAATACTCAACTTTCTACGTGAAAAGAATGAAATTTGTTCACCAACGATGAAGCATCGTGCTTTTTTATTAATCATAACATTCGGTAATCCGTGCAATTCATTATGCTCTTGAATTCGTGACAGATAAAGAAGAAAAGCAAATCAACAATATGGTATTTTGAGGGAATGTCTGGTTTCTGACATTTTCAATATTATGTATTTTGGTGTGTTATTTATTCATATTTCTAGAACTTGTGTATTGTGATTTGAACGTTTAATATTCATAATTCTTAAGGGGTTTGGATTAACTCATCCCTTTGGAAATTGTACAAGAACTTGTGGCTGCACGAGTGATTCAGTGCACAAGTGTGATTGGACTAGATCTATTTTCAGCTTGCAAGTCAGTAATTTTAGCATTAATTTCTCTAAGTTTTAAGAGTACTCCACCTAAAGAGCAAGGGTAATACAAGTTTATGAACTTTCTTTCAGTTGTCAAACTTTTAAGCACAGTTCGATTTGGATTGCAAATTTTCTTCATCTATTATTATGATTTTTAAGTGCATGGACATGAAATACTTGTATGATGAACGATCCTAAAGACAGAACCATTTGTAACCTTTTTCTCTATTTTAGTCCCTAATAGCTTTTCAAATTGTCATTTTTGCATTCCATTTCACAGCTTTGTGGTCAAATCCTAGTGTTAGCACCTGTAAGCCTTATGGTACATCACTTACAACTATGAAAGGATGTAGGAATTTTGACCAGTGATTTACATCATCAGTTGAAATAGTTAACACATTTATATCAAAATTAGGAATTAGCTGTGTTTTTTACACTTTTGATTTTACTGACAGATACTGATCTTCATAATGTAATAAAGAAAGGAAACATTCTTAAAGATATACACAAAAGATATATTATGTATCAGGTAAGGTACTTCAGTTTAATAAATTAGTATAAAGTTGATTACAGGTGGAAAACAGTGGTAACTTCTCCTGAAGAAGACACTGAGGAATCATAATATTGTATCATTTAAATTTCTATGCATTTCAATTCTTAATATTAAGCGGGAAATTGTACCTGTCAGAGTTGGGTTTATTACCTTGCCTCATACATTTATTGAAGACCATTATGGCAATTATTTTGAAGAGTAGAACTCTTGCATAAATCTAAGTGCTCTAAATGGCTGAAGATCTTTGAAGAACTTTTCCCAGAAGCTTTTAATTAACTTAATTTATTGTCAAAGGAAGGCATCAAGCGTGATGTGCTTTTCTCGCCAATGATCAATATTGTTTGAGAGTTTTCTGTATTGTTCAATGGTCATAAGACAAAATTCTCATTTTAAAATCTACTCTGAATTTTTTGTGCTTTCATTCTCTGGATACAAACATTATTTTGTACTCACAAAACTTTGAAAATCATCTTGAAGGTTAAATTTAAAATCTTGATGTATAGTTGGAAATTATCATCTCATTATATGAGGAGCTGTTTAACATCAGTGGACATTATATTTATCATAATGTACTAGTCATTTTTAAGATGAACAAATGTGCCTTCACATGTAAGAATTTATGGATTGCTGATCATGTTTTATTCTGTTCTTGGCAAGTTGTAACATCTTTGGAATGTTTTAGATGGTGGTATTATTCGCCCCTTTAATGGTAATTAGTTCCTTCTGTGACATCAGGAGGGAGAACCCTTCCATTTTATCGGCAGTATATTGGATATATGGTTTGTAATATTGTGATTATTTGTGCTGCAGATATTTAGGGCAGTTATGTACCTACACTCAGGAAATGTCATACACAGAGATCAAAAGGTATGATAATAATTCATAGTACATCTTCCTAATTTTCATATTTGTTCTGCAAAGCTGAGTGGTATTCAAAAGATTTTTTTGGCTTAACATGCAATGGAAAGTATGCCGAAAAATTATAGTATAACATGTAACTTTTCAAAATGTAATTCATCATCCAGCAAATAGGGATTATAGTAGGGAGAGGTTGTTGATGGAATACCAAATTCTCTTCATATATATATATATGTATGGAGATGTATGGCAGCTAGAAGAGAGAAACTTTAATCAGACTGTGGAAGTTGATGGGATTAAAATTATCTCAGGATTTGTTTAAAAAGGCTTGGCAAATGAGTCGAAAAGCAAGTTTACAAGGTATTCTTAATTTTCTTTCAGCCAAGTAATGTCCTCCTGGATTCAGAGTGTTTTGTTAAGGTAAGTCATAAATTTTTATCAAATGTTGCAAGATTTCCAGCTAGAATGGTAGGAATAAACTATTATTGATGATGTACTCCTTCTTTAGCACATTCATTCACATTCATTCTAATATACAGATGTAGTGCTGTTGTTGTTTTATTGTGTTTATATACTCAAAGAATATTTTACTGTAACATGCCAGGTTCATTGAATGAAAATAGCAAGGATGAAAAATACTCATTTTAGGCAGGATTCATAGTATTTCTATTTACCTGATTGATTAATTTGCACGTTGCAGATGTGTGACTTTGGTCTAGCTAGATCAGTTACCAGTATGACGCAAGAAGCTGGTGATCCAAGTTTAACAGATTATGTGGCAACACGCTGGTACAGAGCTCCTGAAATTCTGCTAGCATCACCAAGGTAAAGCAAGAGAATCTCTTCATCTTTAAAAAGTTCAAGAGCTTTAACTTCATATTTCTAAACCTGTCTGACATAGTGTTAACTACAATCATTGTAAAAATTATTTTATCATTTCTTCCTCTCAGGTATACAAAGGGTGTAGATATGTGGTCTCTAGGATGTATTTTAGGAGAGATGCTTTTAGGTAAGTTCAAAATCTGTCACTTGAAGAACTTACTTGATGCTCACCTCTCTCCTCTCATTGTCATTTTTTCAGCTGAATTTTTTTCTTCGTTCATAATCCAAAAGCTTTAGTGTGGCATTCAAATTATCACAGTCAGTCAACTGTATGTGAAATACTGGTAATTCAGTTTAAGGCTTGGCTTCCATTCAGTTAAGAGTATCTGAACCACCCAATTGGAGTAGAGGGAAATTCTAACTTGTATTTGTTTTTGTAAAAACTGAAGAAGAAATCATCTTTACCCATACTGTATTTTGCATTTTTTTCTTAACAATTGTACTATGGTTGCAGGGAAACCAATATTTCCAGGAACATCAACTTTAGATCAAATAGAGAAAATTATGACAATAATCCCCACACCATCTAGACAAGGTAATGTTGCTGTTGGCAAAATCTCTCATTTCTGCGATAGTGTGAAATTGCAGTTTGTTGTCAGTGTTAGCTAATGTTACACCCATGGTTTTAACTCCTTTGCTAAGGAGGAAATTAATTTTTTGTCATTTTCTTCTGAAAATTACTTGCTGTTACAGCTGTATTAACATGATCTTTCTTCTGTGTATCATAGATATTGACAGCATCAAGTCACAATACAGTTCATCAGTGTTAGACAGAATGACCTGCAAACCTAAGAAAAGTCTTGAAGAAATTCTTCCAAATGCACCACCAGATGGAATTGATCTGTTGAAAAAACTACTTCAGTTTAACCCTGACAAGCGACTGACAGCAGAGCAGGCTTTAAGTCATCCATATGTAGCAAGATTTCATAACCCTGAAGAAGAACCATCAATGGACTATGATGTGATTCCTGCCCTGAATGACGATGTTCAGTTAAGCGTGGAGGAGTATCGTGTTAAACTTTATGAGGTTGGTTTGAGGCTTAATTTCAGAGAAAGAGTCTAAAGAGTCTAGTTTTGAGGCGGGATTGTTTAAAAAGTGACTGTAGTTATTTTAATAGCTTTGGACTTTTCAGTTGAAATTTTTTGTGGTAAATTTTGTGACACATCTTAGATAGTATACTCATTATTAACCTCTCTATTGTTTTTTTGGCAGAGTATCATTCAGAAGAAAACCACCATCAGAAGAAAAAGAAGGGAGATTTTTCTTCAGGATCAGAAGCAGAAACATGCACAGGCTGCTGAGCAAGCAAGGCAGCAGGAGAGGGAGTCTCAGCCCCTCAAACAAGTTGAAAACTACACTCATACTTCAAGCATCACTCAAGCACACCAACCCACACACAGCTCACCAGTCAAATCACCTGTTCATAGGAGTGAGGGAGTGACTGTAGCTTTTGGAAGAACTACCAAGATACAGCACCAAAGATCACCTTCTGCTGGAAAGAGCATGGTGAGAAGGCACAGCTTAGAAAATGACAGTGTAAGCACAGTTCAGTTGTCTAGTCAGCTTTTACTCTTTCCACAACCTTCGTCTCTCTTAATTATTATGTTGTATACCTTCAAATCACAGAAGATTTGTTTCCTGTCCTTACAGGTTATGTCCCCACCGAGGCAAAACCCAGCAGGACGTGCAAGGCCCATATCTGCACAAGTGAAGCCCAAGAACACCATAATCACACGTAGTAATAGTGCTGACAAACTTCTACAAGTGACAAGTGCTCGCCTCGTAAGTTTTCAACTGATCTAACTCCTTATTCTCAAATCTAATTACCTTGCATGCTAGTCTTGAGAACATGTTTTTCTATTTAACACAGTGTCCTGTATAAAGTATTTTACTTGTATCACTAGTTCACTTGAAGATAATGTAGTCCCATCTGTTCATTCATTGAGTGAGTTGAAGGGTTAGATTAATCAAAGCAGGAGTTGTTGTAAGAATGAGGCTATTCCCTTCTTTCTGTTTTATTTGCTTGTTTTCATTTTTACCTCTTATTTTTTAATTTGCGATATATATTAGTTTTCCAGTCTTCTTCCTCATTAGTTACCCATATTGGTATGGATAGGAACTTGATCTTGTTGCACTCTCTAATGGTCCTTTAACCTACTATATATGTGTAACTTGAATTTCATAAGTAACCTCCTTGTTTGGTTCTTAGGTTCCAGCTCAAAGACCTCCTTCAGCTAAAGCAATACACAGACCAGCCAGGAAACCTGTCCCCAATCCAAATCTGAGTCGATCCCCTTTTGAAAGTTATGCACAAACACATGGAACAATATCAAAAAGTTCACTAAAATCTCTACAATCCAGAGTTTGGTAAATTTATTATCTATAGGCTCTTTTATAATTGAACCGTTTTATTGCTTGAAATTTCTCAATTGCTTTCCTGAGGTTATCCACAGGGAACTTTGTACTTAATTAATTTATTCAGTATGTAAGTGTAATAAAGATATAAATCAATTTATGCAGACTTTGAATTTTGCTTAGCTTCTTTTTGCCACAGTTTTATATGTTGGGAAAGTACTACTTTAACAATTTTATGTAAAAATTATTGAGTTAGTCAAATTGTAAATAAATTATATCAGCAGCCAAATGATTGTAAAAATTATTGTAAATCTCTTAATTACCTGCTAAATTGAAAAGTGATCACATCAAAGCATTTTTTCTTATCAGCAGTTCAGAGTATTATTTTGCCATATGTAGTACAATTAAAGGAAACATCTTTTCCACCCAATATTTAAATTTTGAGTTTATTTGCAAGATTTTGTAGATGATAGTATTGAAAATTGAGTTAGGAAACTGTGATATTTCAAAGAACAATTGTTGTTTTGAGAAGTATTTCTATAATATGATGCTTACATGTCAGGGTAACTTTAAATAATACATTAAATTAAGGCTACAACTCAGAAACAAATGCTCATACTAAGGAAGAGTTCAATAAACTGTCATTCTCTCTACATTTTGATTCTCTTTACATTATATTGGCCACAACTGAATTCAGCTAATTTCCTTGAAATTTCTGTGAATAGTAAGTTATATTTTGGAAGAGGAAATATGGTAGATTTGTACATATTGCTTCTGTTGCATATTTTTGTCTCTTGTATAACTATGGAAAAAGTTGAGGATTTATTGTCAACTGTGGATTTGTCAAAAATAAACTTTCAAAGCCTAGTGTTGCCTACCTAGTAGTTTGTCAATTGATTCTTGACTCCACCTGCTAAAAATTGCAGGAAGAGAAATAAGTTTCATGTTGGTAATGAATTACAGTACTCATCACCAAAGTAATTTTCCTGCCTGCACTAAAAAGTTCGAGATACCCCCCAAAAAAGGTCTGGGAATGACCCTGGAGTTCCTATGATCAATATAACAACTAATTAGGTTCCAAGAGGGGTTTTTCCAGAACAATCTGTCGTGTCTTGTAGAGAGTACAAAATGCTGTGTTGTATGCAATTGTCTGAGTCAGCCTCTGAGTTTGAGGGCTGAGAAAGTAGTTGTGAATATAGAAATGATAATTCATTTTCTGTACAAAAGTGACCAATGTTACCTGGGCCCTGAAAAGCTGTGCTCCCAAGCTTAGTATCAATAATTGTTCTATTATAGTATTCTGTACCTCAAAACATTCCCTGAATAGAGGATATCAGCCTACTCTGCTGAATGTTGTTGAGACAAAAAGTAGATGGAAGAATTTTGTGAACCCAAATCATATCAATACAAAATCAAACGGCAAAATTACAGAAGCATCTTTTATTGTCTTAAGGCACTAAATTAATTACGTTTGCTCCTACAAACATACGAGAGGTATAATGAACTTCATCAACAGGAAACACCGACATTTTGCATGTAAAGATCTCAAACAGATTGTAAACAGAAAACTATGGAGGTTTATGAAAAGAAGGAGGAAAAATTTCATCTGCCAAACTGCTTAATTTAACACTGATAACTCGCAGGATTTAAGCCTTAGTGTAGGATAGACTGCATTTCTGGAGTCCCCAGACTGCTTTGGACAACTTTAAAAATCTCTCCAGTCTTTCAAGAGACACTGACCGTAGTGCACTAGATAATAATGTAACTGACTAAAACTTGCCGTAAAATTGAAAAAGAGAGAGAAAAATGGAAGCTTTTGATGTCCTCAACTGGCTTTTGACAACAAAATTCTTCAAGCTAAAGACTTGATCACTTAATTTTTTCGCTCTTTGAGCAGTTTGCTCATTAAGTACTTTTCATCGTCAGTACCCTTTTTAAAATTTCCCGTTATTTAGATGGGCTATTAAGATTACTTAAGTAAAGTTTTACAACGCTAATTAGAAAAATCTTTAAAAATCCTAAAACCTAAATTCCCAAAAACTTTCTTTACAGCCACCTAAACAGTCATTTTAAGCTTAGCTATGAATAATCTTTCTTTCTTTTGTCTATTTTGCTGCACTGCTTAGTTTTGAGAATTGTTTCAACTTCTTTGCTGGAACACAATCTCGAAGGGGTTTCAGAACAGTTTGTGCACTTTTCAAAATAAGCCAATTTTTTAAGTCCATCATTTGAGATAAATGTTTATCTTCTCCACCCTTAAGTGTGCTCATTCCGTTTTGGTTTTTCTGCCCTTTCACGTGTTTGTCCATCTAAGCAAAAAATTACTTTCACGTTTATTTGCATGAAACGAAATTTGGTGTCGTGTCACAACACTTGATAAGACCCCTTGTATATTTAGAGCTTCGCACAATCTCTTATTCTTTTGAAAAGAAAACCTCACTGTCTTCTTTCACTCTTAATAAAGACGGATCTTGGAAAAAGGGAGTTTAGAAAGTCACAACGGCAAGGCCTGGGAAAATGTTGATTGAAATAAATATTTAATTTCTCCTGAGAATTTTGAGAGTAGCTTGCCTTCTACGACGGCGTCAGACCTTCCATTCAGAATAGCATGTGAATGTAGGGTTGAGTTTAAAGGAAAAACGTGAATACTTTACTGTCGGAGTTCCCATTCTCAGAGTGCGCAAAATTTGGCGATTTAACGCTGTTGCCTTGGAGAGAAGGACTTGAAAATGTATAACGTTTTAAGACGCAGGGTCAAAGTTATTGTTCTGCTCATTAAACCTTTCGTTTCGCTACGTTCTCGTTGCAGTCGTGGTTTTCTTTAAACTCCTTACTGAGAGTTAATGAAGAAATCTACAGCGGCTCTCATTCGTATCAAGGTTAAATCAAGTCTTCTGTGCATTTTTATAAAATACACAGGGCTTTAAGTAGATTACGTAAGAACATTCAAAATGGGAAAAAACAATTAGTTTTCATTCAATTTCCCATAATACTCAGACCCCCTTCCCGGAAAAAATTAATGTCGCACATTGACACAGAAGAATGTCATCGAAAAAAGTAATTCAACGAGCTTAAAGCACACAAACAAATAATGGGTACGCTAATATTATTCCTTTCATAATTTGTGTGATACCAGGGGAATTTAAAAATAAAATTTCTATGTCGATATATTTACAGCATTTTTGATAATTTACATTTGCGTAAGAGTTCATCCCATAAAAGTTTCAATAGAAAAATTGTCTTTAAATTAGTTTTGTTCCTGTGCAGAATATTTTTTAGGGTTTTACTGTAAGATGCAAAGTTTTTTCACGTCGTTTTCATATTCCTCGTCGTCACTTGCAGAATCTGGTGTTTGGCCACTGAAGTTAGGAAGAAACGCTCGTTCGTCCATGCCGTCTTGCTGATAGAACAGCATGTAGGGTGAGTCTTTTTGTAGCTTGGTGCTGTCACACTCCTGGAAAAACAGATAACTATCTCATTGGTCATGGTAAAAACAAGGAAGTCGATTTTTCTGAATTCACACACGTTCACTAATTTTTCATTTGCGTGCCTCTTAAACTCTCAAATATCTTTCCACCTTTTGAGGCAACAGAAAGCAGAGAACAAAAAATCCTAAAATTTTACGCACGCCACTTCTGTTTTCTTATTAGACTTATTCCTTTTTTCTGTTCTTTTTTCTTCCTCCACCCACCCCGCCCCCACAAGTATTTATATATGAACTAACCTTGCAACTACTGTCGTTGTAGCAGTACCATCTTTTATTTGGGTTGTGCGCGTATGAAATGTAGTGCCCTCCTCCCAGTACTCCAGTGTGACACTGACGATTACAAAGCATATTGAATGTTCACGAGAGGCGTTCCAGACCAATATGACGTGTTTGACACGTACCAAACGTACTACCAATGGGTTTCTCATATAAACGTATTAAATATTTAAGATATACACTTGATTTGTTCATGTTGTATGTGGTCAGATTCAACACTTTTTTTTTTAAATAAAAGAAACCTTTTTATAAGAACGTTCAGGATGAGATTAACCAAACTTTTCAGAACATACTAAGAACCTACCCAGGCCGAAAGTCAGTTAAGAGGGACAAAGAAATATAAAACAGTGGTCCAACAGGAGAATTAATTCAAATACTTAGGGACATTTTTGATATTGATTTATCTGACTGGCTTGAGAGTTCACGAATGAATAAGACATACCGACATAGCATAAATACGATAGGTTGGTGTCTCTGTCTGTGAACCTTCACTCCTTAACGCTGCCATGCTGCCACTTTCACTTCTACGTTCATCTACAGAATTTAGCTCCGTGACGTCAGAGATCGTAGCATTTACGGTGGCATCGCCAACAGGCTTCATTTCCAGCATCCCCTCAGGGTGGACTTTAGCTGAGTTGAGGCTTATACAAGAGGACTGGCGCGAAGGAGGTTTGCTGGTCTGGTTTAGTTCCACCTGACTGGAACTCAGTTCACCAGATGAACTCTGGGAAGACGACTCCTGTTGGGATATACTTCATTTAGTAATCCTTAGTTAAGTTTGTGTCACTTTTAAAAGGAAGTAAAGTGTATGACCTGAAAGAATATTAATGCAATAAAATATGGGTAAGATTCTACGGAAAGAGTTCAGAGCCCTCCTCAAAGTGTAAGCAGCTATGAAACGTGTGCACACCTTACTACCAGATGCAAAATTTGTTTCAAAGTTGTTGTTATAAGTATGAAAGATGGTCGGTGGAAGATTAGGATCACTTTTTATGTCATATCATTAAATACACCATATCAACAAAACAAAGTATGTGATCAAGACTGAGTGCAATTCTTTCAGTGTAACCTGAATATCATTTCCATGCTGACACCAGAACCACCTAGTACACAAGCGTGCAAAATAGCCTCACCTCGCTACCCTTGCGGGACGCTTCCTCTTTCTTGTCTCCAGGCTCCTCCTCGGGTTCAGGTTCCTCGCTGCTCTTGACATTTACTGTGGTGACTCCACCTGACTCTGAGTTCCCTGCACTATTTGGGCGAAAAAATCGCTTGGCCAGGAAGGCTGAAGGATCGAAACCTTCCATGGGAAACTGCACAACTTTATTAGACTTTACCCAGTGGCCATTTACGAACTGAAACCGCTTCAAGTGAATAATCTACAAAGCAAAAAGAAGACGGCACAAGTGGACAGTAGTTATAAGATACATGCAGCTAGGATCAGCTACTTCAACGCCTTCCAGCACATAAATAGAAAAGTACACCTCGTCCCAGAGTTAGAAAAAAAACACTTAAGCATTAAGTAGATTTTTTTCCTCAGCGAGTTAAAAAGCTTATTACCAACATCAGAATAATCTCACCAGTTTGGACTTCTGCACAAAAGAATCAGAGCAGAACTAAATTCTTACCAAAATTGGGGGGAGACTCCAGATATCAAGTTTCTTCACTGCTAATCTGTGTTTCTTACACTTGTTGCAATACCTAAGATTTAGATATAGTTTTGAATAAGTGGTTTTCATAGCAAGGGATGTGAACGAGGATGTGTTGTAGCATGCTTTACTAGTGAGAGTAACCAGTGAAAGTAACTGGAGTTTTGACAAACTGATC